>NW_026989001.1:0-49179 GCF_030222135.1 Aotus nancymaae
TATTTCCCTGTGCTTACTGCTGTTTCTTCCATATGCCGGTAATGGGCTGAAAACGCCTGTTTTGGGACTCTGCAGAGAAAGTGTTTGCAGACTGCTGAATCCACACACGGGTTTAACTCTGGAAGTTGAGTGCACACATTGACAACCGTTCTGTTAGATAGCTGCGTTTTCGATTTAGAAGCAGATATTTCCCTGTGCTTACCGCTGTTTCTTCCATATGCCGGTAATGGGCTGAAAACGCCTGTTTTGGGACTCTGCAGAGAAAGTGTTTGCAGACTGCTGAATCCACACACGGGTTTAACTCTGGAAGTTGAGTGCACACATTGACAACCGTTCTGTTAGATAGCTGCGTTTTGGATTTAGAAGCAGATATTTCCCTGTGCTTACTGCTGTTTCTTCCATATGCCGGTAATGGGCTGAAAACGCCTGTTTTGGGACTCTGCAGAGAAAGTGTTTGCAGACTGCTGAATCCACACACGGGTTTAACTCTGGAAGTTGAGTGCACACGTTGACAACCGTTCTGTTAGATAGCTGCGTTTTGGATTTAGAAGCAGATATTTCCCTGTGCTTACTGCTGTTTCTTCCATATGCCGGTAATGGGCTGAAAACGCCTGTTTTGGGACTCTGCACAGAAAGTGTTTGCAGACTGCTGAATCCACACACGGGTTTAACTCTGGAAGTTGAGTGCACACATTGACAACCGTTCTGTTAGATAGCTGCGTTTTGGATTTAGAAGCAGATATTTCCCTGTGCTTACTGCTGTTTCTTCCATATGCCGGTAATGGGCTGAAAACGCCTGTTTTGGGACTCTGCAGAGAAAGTGTTTGCAGACTGCTGAATCCACACACGGGTTTAACTCTGGAAGTTGAGTGCACACATTGACAACCGTTCTGTTAGATAGCTGCGTTTTGGATTTAGAAGCAGATATTTCCCTGTGCTTACTGCTGTTTCTTCCATATGCCGGTAATGGGCTGAAAAGGCCTGTTTTGGGACTCTGCAGAGAAAGTGTTTGCAGACTGCTGAATCCACACACGGGTTTAACTCTGGAAGTTGAGTGCACACATTGACAACCGTTCTGTTAGAGAGCTGCGTTTTGGATTTAGAAGCAGATATTTCCCTGTGCTTACTGCTGTTTCTTCCATATGCCGGTAATGGGCTGAAAACGCCTGTTTTGGGACTCTGCAGAGAAAGTGTTTGCAGACTGCTGAATCCACACACGGGTTTAACTCTGGAAGTTGAGTGCACACATTGACAACCGTTCTGTTAGATAGCTGCGTTTTGGATTTAGAAGCAGATATTTCCCTGTGCTTACTGCTGTTTCTTCCATATGCCGGTAATGGGCTGAAAACGCCTGTTTTGGGACTCTGCAGAGAAAGTGTTTGCAGACTGCTGAATCCACACACGGGTTTAACTCTGGAAGTTGAGTGCACACATTGACAACCGTTCTGTTAGATAGCTGCGTTTTGGATTTAGAAGCAGATATTTCCCTGTGCTTACTGCTGTTTCTTCCATATGCCGGTAATGGGCTGAAAAGGCCTGTTTTGGGACTCTGCAGAGAAAGTGTTTGCAGACTGCTGAATCCACACACGGGTTTAACTCTGGAAGTTGAGTGCACACATTGACAACCGTTCTGTTAGATAGCTGCGTTTTGGATTTAGAAGCAGATATTTCCCTGTGCTTACTGCTGTTTCTTCCATATGCCGGTAATGGGCTGAAAACGCCTGTTTTGGGACTCTGCAGAGAAAGTGTTTGCAGACTGCTGAATCCACACACGGGTTTAACTCTGGAAGTTGAGTGCACACATTGACAACCGTTCTGTTAGATAGCTGCGTTTTGGATTTAGAAGCAGATATTTCCCTGTGCTTACTGCTGTTTCTTCCATATGCCGGTAATGGGCTGAAAACGCCTGTTTTGGGACTCTGCAGAGAAAGTGTTTGCAGACTGCTGAATCCACACACGGGTTTAACTCTGGAAGTTGAGTGCACACATTGACAACCGTTCTGTTAGATAGCTGCGTTTTGGATTTAGAAGCAGATATTTCCCTGTGCTTACTGCTGTTTCTTCCATATGCCGGTAATGGGCTGAAAACGCCTGTTTTGGGACTCTGCACAGAAGGTGTTTGCAGACTGCTGAATCCACACACGGGTTTAACTCTGGAAGTTGAGTGCACACATTGACAACCGTTCTGTTAGATAGCTGCGTTTTGGATTTAGAAGCAGATATTTCTCTTTACAGCATATACTCTCATTCACTCTGGAATATCCAAACGCAGCTCCTAAAAGAATCGGGTTTCTAAGTATAATCAGATATTTCTCTTTACATCTTGTACCCCAGTACACTCTGATATATGCAAACGCAGCTCCTGGAAGAAACGTGTTTGTAACTCGCTGAATCTGAGCATATATTGAATCTCTTAGGTGAATGAACACACAGCAGAGGAGTTTGAAAAAAACATTTCTTCCATGTTATAGATGCACTGTTACTGCTATTGCTTTTAGGCTGGTGTTTTCCTGGAAATGTTGTTTTTAGAATTTCCATATAAATGGTTTGTAAACTGCTGCTTAAGTGGAGCAGTTTAATTCGTTAAGTTGAATGCCCTCATTCACAATCATTCTGTTAGCTAGCTCCGTTTTGGTTTTAGAAGCCTGTGTTTCTAGTTACAGCATATACTCCCATTCATTCTGGAATAGCCAAACGCAGCTCCCAGAATAGACGTGTTTCTAAGTCGCTGAATCTAAACATAGATTCAACTCCCTTAGGTGAACGAACACACAGCACAGCAGTTTGAAAGAAACGTTTTATTTGAGTTTTAGACGCAGTCTTATTGCTATTTCTTAGAGGCCGGTATTTTGCTGGGAATGTCTGTTTTAGAATCTGCACAAAAATCTTTTCTAAACTGCTGCATAGAAACAACAGTTTATCTCAATAAGCTGAATGCACACAGTGACAACCATTCTGTTAGATGGCTCCGTGTTTGTTTTAGAACCAGATATTTCACTTTAAACCTTATACTCCAGTACACTCTTGAATATGCAAATGCAGCTCCTGGAAGAAACGTGTTTCTTACTCGCTGAATCTGAACATATACTCAAGACTCTTAGGTGAATGAACACAGAGCAGAGCATTTTGAAGAAAACGTTTCTTCTATGTTATAGATGCAGTCTTACTGCTACTTCTTTTAGGCTGGTGTTTTGCTGCAAATGTTGATTTTAGAATTTGCATATAAAGGGTTTCTAAACTGCTGCCTAAGAAGAGCAGATTAACCCTTTAAGTTGAATGCACACATTCACAACCATTCTGTTAGATAGCTCCGTTTTGGTTTTAGAAACAGATATTTCTCTTTACAGCATTTACTCCCATACACTCTGGAATATCGAAATGCAGCTCCCAGAATAAACGTGTTTCAAACTCGCTGAATCCAAACATAGATTCAACGACCTTTGGTGAACGAACACACTGCAGAGCAGTTTGAAAGAAACGTTCCCTCTGAGTTTTAGACGCAGTCTTACTGCTATTTCTTATAGGCCGGTATTTTGCTGGAAATGTCTGTTTGAGAATCTACACAGAAATGTTTTCTAAACTGCTGCATACAAACAGCAGTTTAGCTCAGTAAGTTGAATGCACACATTGACAACCATTCCATTAGATCATCCGTTTTTCTTTTGGAACGAGACATTTGTCTTTACATCTTATACTCCAGTATACTCTGGAATGGGCAAACACAGCTCCTGGAAGAAACGTGTTGCTAACTAGCTGAATCTGAACATATATTCAAGTCTCTTATATGAATGAACACACGGCCGAGCAGTTTGAAAGAAAGGTTTCTTCTGAGTTTTAGACGCAGTCTTAATGCTCTTTTTTATATGTCGGTACTGGGCCGGAAAGGCCTGTTTTGCGACTCTGCACAGAAAGTGTTTGCAGACTGCTGAATCCACACACGGGTTTAACTCTGGAAGTTGAGTGCACACATTGACAACCGTTCTGTTAGATAGCTGCGTTTTGGATTTAGAAGCAGATATTTCCCTGTGCTTACTGCTGTTTCTTCCATATGCCGGTAATGGGCTGAAAACGCCTGTTTTGGGACTCTGCAGAGAAAGTGTTTGCAGACTGCTGAATCCACACACGGGTTTAACTCTGGAAGTTGAGTGCACACATTGACAACCGTTCTGTTAGATAGCTGCGTTTTGGATTTAGAAGCAGATATTTCCCTGTGCTTACTGCTGTTTCTTCCATATGCCGGTAATGGGCTGAAAACGCCTGTTTTGGGACTCTGCAGAGAAAGTGTTTGCAGACTGCTGAATCCACACACGGGTTTAACTCTGGAAGTTGAGTGCACACATTGACAACCGTTCTGTTAGATAGCTGCGTTTTGGATTTAGAAGCAGATATTTCCCTGTGCTTACTGCTGTTTCTTCCATATGCCGGTAATGGGCTGAAAACGCCTGTTTTGGGACTCTGCAGAGAAAGTGTTTGCAGACTGCTGAATCCACACACGGGTTTAACTCTGGAAGTTGAGTGCACACATTGACAACCGTTCTGTTAGATAGCTGCGTTTTGGATTTAGAAGCAGATATTTCCCTGTGCTTACTGCTGTTTCTTCCATATGCCGGTAATGGGCTGAAAAGGCCTGTTTTGGGACTCTGCAGAGAAAGTGTTTGCAGACTGCTGAATCCACACACGGGTTTAACTCTGGAAGTTGAGTGCACACATTGACAACCGTTCTGTTAGAGAGCTGCGTTTTGGATTTAGAAGCAGATATTTCCCTGTGCTTACTGCTGTTTCTTCCATATGCCGGTAATGGGCTGAAAACGCCTGTTTTGGGACTCTGCAGAGAAAGTGTTTGCAGACTGCTGAATCCACACACGGGTTTAACTCTGGAAGTTGAGTGCACACATTGACAACCGTTCTGTTAGATAGCTGCGTTTTGGATTTAGAAGCAGATATTTCCCTGTGCTTACTGCTGTTTCTTCCATATGCCGGTAATGGGCTGAAAACGCCTGTTTTGGGACTCTGCAGAGAAAGTGTTTGCAGACTGCTGAATCCACACACGGGTTTAACTCTGGAAGTTGAGTGCACACATTGACAACCGTTCTGTTAGATAGCTGCGTTTTGGATTTAGAAGCAGATATTTCCCTGTGCTTACTGCTGTTTCTTCCATATGCCGGTAATGGGCTGAAAAGGCCTGTTTTGGGACTCTGCAGAGAAAGTGTTTGCAGACTGCTGAATCCACACACGGGTTTAACTCTGGAAGTTGAGTGCACACATTGACAACCGTTCTGTTAGATAGCTGCGTTTTGGATTTAGAAGCAGATATTTCCCTGTGCTTACTGCTGTTTCTTCCATATGCCGGTAATGGGCTGAAAACGCCTGTTTTGGGACTCTGCACAGAAGGTGTTTGCAGACTGCTGAATCCACACACGGGTTTAACTCTGGAAGTTGAGTGCACACATTGACAACCGTTCTGTTAGATAGCTGCGTTTTGGATTTAGAAGCAGATATTTCTCTTTACAGCATATACTCTCATTCACTCTGGAATATCCAAACGCAGCTCCTAAAAGAATCGGGTTTCTAAGTATAATCAGATATTTCTCTTTACATCTTGTACCCCAGTACACTCTGATATATGCAAACGCAGCTCCTGGAAGAAACGTGTTTGTAACTCGCTGAATCTGAGCATATATTGAATCTCTTAGGTGAATGAACACACAGCAGAGGAGTTTGAAAAAAACATTTCTTCCATGTTATAGATGCACTGTTACTGCTATTGCTTTTAGGCTGGTGTTTTCCTGGAAATGTTGTTTTTAGAATTTCCATATAAATGGTTTGTAAACTGCTGCTTAAGTGGAGCAGTTTAATTCGTTAAGTTGAATGCCCTCATTCACAATCATTCTGTTAGCTAGCTCCGTTTTGGTTTTAGAAGCCTGTGTTTCTAGTTACAGCATATACTCCCATTCATTCTGGAATAGCCAAACGCAGCTCCCAGAATAGACGTGTTTCTAAGTCGCTGAATCTAAACATAGATTCAACTCCCTTAGGTGAACGAACACACAGCACAGCAGTTTGAAAGAAACGTTTTATTTGAGTTTTAGACGCAGTCTTATTGCTATTTCTTAGAGGCCGGTATTTTGCTGGGAATGTCTGTTTTAGAATCTGCACAAAAATCTTTTCTAAACTGCTGCATAGAAACAACAGTTTATCTCAATAAGCTGAATGCACACAGTGACAACCATTCTGTTAGATGGCTCCGTGTTTGTTTTAGAACCAGATATTTCACTTTAAACCTTATACTCCAGTACACTCTTGAATATGCAAATGCAGCTCCTGGAAGAAACGTGTTTCTTACTCGCTGAATCTGAACATATACTCAAGACTCTTAGGTGAATGAACACAGAGCAGAGCATTTTGAAGAAAACGTTTCTTCTATGTTATAGATGCAGTCTTACTGCTACTTCTTTTAGGCTGGTGTTTTGCTGCAAATGTTGATTTTAGAATTTGCATATAAAGGGTTTCTAAACTGCTGCCTAAGAAGAGCAGATTAACCCTTTAAGTTGAATGCACACATTCACAACCATTCTGTTAGATAGCTCCGTTTTGGTTTTAGAAACAGATATTTCTCTTTACAGCATTTACTCCCATACACTCTGGAATATCGAAATGCAGCTCCCAGAATAAACGTGTTTCAAACTCGCTGAATCCAAACATAGATTCAACGACCTTTGGTGAACGAACACACTGCAGAGCAGTTTGAAAGAAACGTTCCCTCTGAGTTTTAGACGCAGTCTTACTGCTATTTCTTATAGGCCGGTATTTTGCTGGAAATGTCTGTTTGAGAATCTACACAGAAATGTTTTCTAAACTGCTGCATACAAACAGCAGTTTAGCTCAGTAAGTTGAATGCACACATTGACAACCATTCCATTAGATCATCCGTTTTTCTTTTGGAACGAGACATTTGTCTTTACATCTTATACTCCAGTATACTCTGGAATGGGCAAACACAGCTCCTGGAAGAAACGTGTTGCTAACTAGCTGAATCTGAACATATATTCAAGTCTCTTATATGAATGAACACACGGCCGAGCAGTTTGAAAGAAAGGTTTCTTCTGAGTTTTAGACGCAGTCTTAATGCTCTTTTTTATATGTCGGTACTGGGCCGGAAAGGCCTGTTTTGCGACTCTGCACAGAAAGTGTTTGCAGACTGCTGAATCCACACACGGGTTTAACTCTGGAAGTTGAGTGCACACATTGACAACCGTTCTGTTAGATAGCTGCGTTTTGGATTTAGAAGCAGATATTTCCCTGTGCTTACTGCTGTTTCTTCCATATGCCGGTAATGGGCTGAAAACGCCTGTTTTGGGACTCTGCAGAGAAAGTGTTTGCAGACTGCTGAATCCACACACGGGTTTAACTCTGGAAGTTGAGTGCACACATTGACAACCGTTCTGTTAGATAGCTGCGTTTTGGATTTAGAAGCAGATATTTCCCTGTGCTTACTGCTGTTTCTTCCATATGCCGGTAATGGGCTGAAAACGCCTGTTTTGGGACTCTGCAGAGAAAGTGTTTGCAGACTGCTGAATCCACACACGGGTTTAACTCTGGAAGTTGAGTGCACACATTGACAACCGTTCTGTTAGATAGCTGCGTTTTGGATTTAGAAGCAGATATTTCCCTGTGCTTACTGCTGTTTCTTCCATATGCCGGTAATGGGCTGAAAACGCCTGTTTTGGGACTCTGCAGAGAAAGTGTTTGCAGACTGCTGAATCCACACACGGGTTTAACTCTGGAAGTTGAGTGCACACATTGACAACCGTTCTGTTAGATAGCTGCGTTTTGGATTTAGAAGCAGATATTTCCCTGTGCTTACTGCTGTTTCTTCCATATGCCGGTAATGGGCTGAAAAGGCCTGTTTTGGGACTCTGCAGAGAAAGTGTTTGCAGACTGCTGAATCCACACACGGGTTTAACTCTGGAAGTTGAGTGCACACATTGACAACCGTTCTGTTAGAGAGCTGCGTTTTGGATTTAGAAGCAGATATTTCCCTGTGCTTACTGCTGTTTCTTCCATATGCCGGTAATGGGCTGAAAACGCCTGTTTTGGGACTCTGCAGAGAAAGTGTTTGCAGACTGCTGAATCCACACACGGGTTTAACTCTGGAAGTTGAGTGCACACATTGACAACCGTTCTGTTAGATAGCTGCGTTTTGGATTTAGAAGCAGATATTTCCCTGTGCTTACTGCTGTTTCTTCCATATGCCGGTAATGGGCTGAAAACGCCTGTTTTGGGACTCTGCAGAGAAAGTGTTTGCAGACTGCTGAATCCACACACGGGTTTAACTCTGGAAGTTGAGTGCACACATTGACAACCGTTCTGTTAGATAGCTGCGTTTTGGATTTAGAAGCAGATATTTCCCTGTGCTTACTGCTGTTTCTTCCATATGCCGGTAATGGGCTGAAAACGCCTGTTTTGGGACTCTGCAGAGAAAGTGTTTGCAGACTGCTGAATCCACACACGGGTTTAACTCTGGAAGTTGAGTGCACACATTGACAACCGTTCTGTTAGATAGCTGCGTTTTGGATTTAGAAGCAGATATTTCCCTGTGCTTACTGCTGTTTCTTCCATATGCCGGTAATGGGCTGAAAACGCCTGTTTTGGGACTCTGCAGAGAAAGTGTTTGCAGACTGCTGAATCCACACACGGGTTTAACTCTGGAAGTTGAGTGCACACGTTGACAACCGTTCTGTTAGAGAGCTGCGTTTTGGATTTAGAAGCAGATATTTCCCTGTGCTTACTGCTGTTTCTTCCATATGCCGGTAATGGGCTGAAAACGCCTGTTTTGGGACTCTGCAGAGAAAGTGTTTGCAGACTGCTGAATCCACACACGGGTTTAACTCTGGAAGTTGAGTGCACACATTGACAACCGTTCTGTTAGATAGCTGCGTTTTGGATTTAGAAGCAGATATTTCCCTGTGCTTACTGCTGTTTCTTCCATATGCCGGTAATGGGCTGAAAACGCCTGTTTTGGGACTCTGCAGAGAAAGTGTTTGCAGACTGCTGAATCCACACACGGGTTTAACTCTGGAAGTTGAGTGCACACATTGACAACCGTTCTGTTAGATAGCTGCGTTTTGGATTTAGAAGCAGATATTTCCCTGTGCTTACTGCTGTTTCTTCCATATGCCGGTAATGGGCTGAAAACGCCTGTTTTGGGACTCTGCAGAGAAAGTGTTTGCAGACTGCTGAATCCACACACGGGTTTAACTCTGGAAGTTGAGTGCACACATTGACAACCGTTCTGTTAGATAGCTGCGTTTTGGATTTAGAAGCAGATATTTCCCTGTGCTTACTGCTGTTTCTTCCATATGCCGGTAATGGGCTGAAAAGGCCTGTTTTGGGACTCTGCAGAGAAAGTGTTTGCAGACTGCTGAATCCACACACGGGTTTAACTCTGGAAGTTGAGTGCACACATTGACAACCGTTCTGTTAGATAGCTGCGTTTTGGATTTAGAAGCAGATATTTCCCTGTGCTTACTGCTGTTTCTTCCATATGCCGGTAATGGGCTGAAAACGCCTGTTTTGGGACTCTGCAGAGAAAGTGTTTGCAGACTGCTGAATCCACACACGGGTTTAACTCTGGAAGTTGAGTGCACACATTGACAACCGTTCTGTTAGATAGCTGCGTTTTGGATTTAGAAGCAGATATTTCCCTGTGCTTACTGCTGTTTCTTCCATATGCCGGTAATGGGCTGAAAACGCCTGTTTTGGGACTCTGCAGAGAAAGTGTTTGCAGACTGCTGAATCCACACACGGGTTTAACTCTGGAAGTTGAGTGCACACATTGACAACCGTTCTGTTAGATAGCTGCGTTTTGGATTTAGAAGCAGATATTTCCCTGTGCTTACTGCTGTTTCTTCCATATGCCGGTAATGGGCTGAAAACGCCTGTTTTGGGACTCTGCACAGAAGGTGTTTGCAGACTGCTGAATCCACACACGGGTTTAACTCTGGAAGTTGAGTGCACACATTGACAACCGTTCTGTTAGATAGCTGCGTTTTGGATTTAGAAGCAGATATTTCTCTTTACAGCATATACTCTCATTCACTCTGGAATATCCAAACGCAGCTCCTAAAAGAATCGGGTTTCTAAGTATAATCAGATATTTCTCTTTACATCTTGTACCCCAGTACACTCTGATATATGCAAACGCAGCTCCTGGAAGAAACGTGTTTGTAACTCGCTGAATCTGAGCATATATTGAATCTCTTAGGTGAATGAACACACAGCAGAGGAGTTTGAAAAAAACATTTCTTCCATGTTATAGATGCACTGTTACTGCTATTGCTTTTAGGCTGGTGTTTTCCTGGAAATGTTGTTTTTAGAATTTCCATATAAATGGTTTGTAAACTGCTGCTTAAGTGGAGCAGTTTAATTCGTTAAGTTGAATGCCCTCATTCACAATCATTCTGTTAGCTAGCTCCGTTTTGGTTTTAGAAGCCTGTGTTTCTAGTTACAGCATATACTCCCATTCATTCTGGAATAGCCAAACGCAGCTCCCAGAATAGACGTGTTTCTAAGTCGCTGAATCTAAACATAGATTCAACTCCCTTAGGTGAACGAACACACAGCACAGCAGTTTGAAAGAAACGTTTTATTTGAGTTTTAGACGCAGTCTTATTGCTATTTCTTAGAGGCCGGTATTTTGCTGGGAATGTCTGTTTTAGAATCTGCACAAAAATCTTTTCTAAACTGCTGCATAGAAACAACAGTTTATCTCAATAAGCTGAATGCACACAGTGACAACCATTCTGTTAGATGGCTCCGTGTTTGTTTTAGAACCAGATATTTCACTTTAAACCTTATACTCCAGTACACTCTTGAATATGCAAATGCAGCTCCTGGAAGAAACGTGTTTCTTACTCGCTGAATCTGAACATATACTCAAGACTCTTAGGTGAATGAACACAGAGCAGAGCATTTTGAAGAAAACGTTTCTTCTATGTTATAGATGCAGTCTTACTGCTACTTCTTTTAGGCTGGTGTTTTGCTGCAAATGTTGATTTTAGAATTTGCATATAAAGGGTTTCTAAACTGCTGCCTAAGAAGAGCAGATTAACCCTTTAAGTTGAATGCACACATTCACAACCATTCTGTTAGATAGCTCCGTTTTGGTTTTAGAAACAGATATTTCTCTTTACAGCATTTACTCCCATACACTCTGGAATATCGAAATGCAGCTCCCAGAATAAACGTGTTTCAAACTCGCTGAATCCAAACATAGATTCAACGACCTTTGGTGAACGAACACACTGCAGAGCAGTTTGAAAGAAACGTTCCCTCTGAGTTTTAGACGCAGTCTTACTGCTATTTCTTATAGGCCGGTATTTTGCTGGAAATGTCTGTTTGAGAATCTACACAGAAATGTTTTCTAAACTGCTGCATACAAACAGCAGTTTAGCTCAGTAAGTTGAATGCACACATTGACAACCATTCCATTAGATCATCCGTTTTTCTTTTGGAACGAGACATTTGTCTTTACATCTTATACTCCAGTATACTCTGGAATGGGCAAACACAGCTCCTGGAAGAAACGTGTTGCTAACTAGCTGAATCTGAACATATATTCAAGTCTCTTATATGAATGAACACACGGCCGAGCAGTTTGAAAGAAAGGTTTCTTCTGAGTTTTAGACGCAGTCTTAATGCTCTTTTTTATATGTCGGTACTGGGCCGGAAAGGCCTGTTTTGCGACTCTGCACAGAAAGTGTTTGCAGACTGCTGAATCCACACACGGGTTTAACTCTGGAAGTTGAGTGCACACATTGACAACCGTTCTGTTAGATAGCTGCGTTTTGGATTTAGAAGCAGATATTTCCCTGTGCTTACTGCTGTTTCTTCCATATGCCGGTAATGGGCTGAAAACGCCTGTTTTGGGACTCTGCAGAGAAAGTGTTTGCAGACTGCTGAATCCACACACGGGTTTAACTCTGGAAGTTGAGTGCACACATTGACAACCGTTCTGTTAGATAGCTGCGTTTTGGATTTAGAAGCAGATATTTCCCTGTGCTTACTGCTGTTTCTTCCATATGCCGGTAATGGGCTGAAAACGCCTGTTTTGGGACTCTGCAGAGAAAGTGTTTGCAGACTGCTGAATCCACACACGGGTTTAACTCTGGAAGTTGAGTGCACACATTGACAACCGTTCTGTTAGATAGCTGCGTTTTGGATTTAGAAGCAGATATTTCCCTGTGCTTACTGCTGTTTCTTCCATATGCCAGTAATGGGCTGAAAAGGCCTGTTTTGGGACTCTGCAGAGAAAGTGTTTGCAGACTGCTGAATCCACACACGGGTTTAACTCTGGAAGTTGAGTGCACACATTGACAACCGTTCTGTTAGATAGCTGCGTTTTGGATTTAGAAGCAGATATTTCCCTGTGCTTACTGCTGTTTCTTCCATATGCCGGTAATGGGCTGAAAACGCCTGTTTTGGGACTCTGCAGAGAAAGTGTTTGCAGACTGCTGAATCCACACACGGGTTTAACTCTGGAAGTTGAGTGCACACATTGACAACCGTTCTGTTAGATAGCTGCGTTTTGGATTTAGAAGCAGATATTTCCCTGTGCTTACTGCTGTTTCTTCCATATGCCGGTAATGGGCTGAAAAGGCCTGTTTTGGGACTCTGCAGAGAAAGTGTTTGCAGACTGCTGAATCCACACACGGGTTTAACTCTGGAAGTTGAGTGCACACATTGACAACCGTTCTGTTAGATAGCTGCGTTTTGGATTTAGAAGCAGATATTTCCCTGTGCTTACTGCTGTTTCTTCCATATGCCGGTAATGGGCTGAAAACGCCTGTTTTGGGACTCTGCAGAGAAAGTGTTTGCAGACTGCTGAATTCACACACGGGTTTAACTCTGGAAGTTGAGTGCACACATTGACAACCGTTCTGTTAGATAGCTGCGTTTTGGATTTAGAAGCAGATATTTCCCTGTGCTTACTGCTGTTTCTTCCATATGCCGGTAATGGGCTGAAAACGCCTGTTTTGGGACTCTGCAGAGAAAGTGTTTGCAGACTGCTGAATCCACACACGGGTTTAACTCTGGAAGTTGAGTGCACACATTGACAACCGTTCTGTTAGATAGCTGCGTTTTGGATTTAGAAGCAGATATTTCCCTGTGCTTACTGCTGTTTCTTCCATATGCCGGTAATGGGCTGAAAACGCCTGTTTTGGGACTCTGCAGAGAAAGTGTTTGCAGACTGCTGAATCCACACACGGGTTTAACTCTGGAAGTTGAGTGCACACATTGACAACCGTTCTGTTAGATAGCTGCGTTTTGGATTTAGAAGCAGATATTTCCCTGTGCTTACTGCTGTTTCTTCCATATGCCGGTAATGGGCTGAAAACGCCTGTTTTGGGACTCTGCAGAGAAAGTGTTTGCAGACTGCTGAATCCACACACGGGTTTAACTCTGGAAGTTGAGTGCACACATTGACAACCGTTCTGTTAGATAGCTGCGTTTTGGATTTAGAAGCAGATATTTCCCTGTGCTTACTGCTGTTTCTTCCATATGCCGGTAATGGGCTGAAAACGCCTGTTTTGGGACTCTGCAGAGAAAGTGTTTGCAGACTGCTGAATCCACACACGGGTTTAACTCTGGAAGTTGAGTGCACACATTGACAACCGTTCTGTTAGATAGCTGCGTTTTGGATTTAGAAGCAGATATTTCCCTGTGCTTACTGCTGTTTCTTCCATATGCCGGTAATGGGCTGAAAAGGCCTGTTTTGGGACTCTGCAGAGAAAGTGTTTGCAGACTGCTGAATCCACACACGGGTTTAACTCTGGAAGTTGAGTGCACACATTGACAACCGTTCTGTTAGATAGCTGCGTTTTGGATTTAGAAGCAGATATTTCCCTGTGCTTACTGCTGTTTCTTCCATATGCCGGTAATGGGCTGAAAACGCCTGTTTTGGGACTCTGCAGAGAAAGTGTTTGCAGACTGCTGAATCCACACACGGGTTTAACTCTGGAAGTTGAGTGCACACATTGACAACCGTTCTGTTAGATAGCTGCGTTTTGGATTTAGAAGCAGATATTTCCCTGTGCTTACTGCTGTTTCTTCCATATGCCGGTAATGGGCAGAAAACGCCTGTTTTGGGACTCTGCAGAGAAAGTGTTTGCAGACTGCTGAATCCACACACGGGTTTAACTCTGGAAGTTGAGTGCACACATTGACAACCGTTCTGTTAGATAGCTGCGTTTTGGATTTAGAAGCAGATATTTCCCTGTGCTTACTGCTGTTTCTTCCATATGCCGGTAATGGGCTGAAAACGCCTGTTTTGGGACTCTGCAGAGAAAGTGTTTGCAGACTGCTGAATCCACACACGGGTTTAACTCTGGAAGTTGAGTGCACACATTGACAACCGTTCTGTTAGATAGCTGTGTTTTGGATTTAGAAGCAGATATTTCCCTGTGCTTACTGCTGTTTCTTCCATATGCCGGTAATGGGCTGAAAACGCCTGTTTTGGGACTCTGCAGAGAAAGTGTTTGCAGACTGCTGAATCCACACACGGGTTTAACTCTGGAAGTTGAGTGCACACATTGACAACCGTTCTGTTAGATAGCTGCGTTTTGGATTTAGAAGCAGATATTTCCCTGTGCTTACTGCTGTTTCTTCCATATGCCGGTAATGGGCTGAAAACGCCTGTTTTGGGACTCTGCAGAGAAAGTGTTTGCAGACTGCTGAATCCACACACGGGTTTAACTCTGGAAGTTGAGTGCACACATTGACAACCGTTCTGTTAGAGAGCTGCGTTTTGGATTTAGAAGCAGATATTTCCCTGTGCTTACTGCTGTTTCTTCCATATGCCGGTAATGGGCTGAAAACGCCTGTTTTGGGACTCTGCAGAGAAAGTGTTTGCAGACTGCTGAATCCACACACGGGTTTAACTCTGGAAGTTGAGTGCACACATTGACAACCGTTCTGTTAGATAGCTGCGTTTTGGATTTAGAAGCAGATATTTCCCTGTGCTTACTGCTGTTTCTTCCATATGCCGGTAATGGGCTTAAAACGCCTGTTTTGGGACTCTGCAGAGAAAGTGTTTGCAGACTGCTGAATCCACACACGGGTTTAACTCTGGAAGTTGAGTGCACACATTGACAACCGTTCTGTTAGATAGCTGCGTTTTGGATTTAGAAGCAGATATTTCCCTGTGCTTACTGCTGTTTCTTCCATATGCCGGTAATGGGCTGAAAAGGCCTGTTTTGGGACTCTGCAGAGAAAGTGTTTGCAGACTGCTGAATCCACACACGGGTTTAACTCTGGAAGTTGAGTGCACACATTGACAACCGTTCTGTTAGATAGCTGCGTTTTGGATTTAGAAGCAGATATTTCCCTGGGCTTACTGCTGTTTCTTCCATATGCCGGTAATGGGCTGAAAACGCCTGTTTTGGGACTCTGCAGAGAAAGTGTTTGCAGACTGCTGAATCCACACACGGGTTTAACTCTGGAAGTTGAGTGCACACATTGACAACCGTTCTGTTAGATAGCTGCGTTTTGGATTTAGAAGCAGATATTTCCCTGTGCTTACTGCTGTTTCTTCCATATGCCGGTAATGGGCTGAAAACGCCTGTTTTGGGACTCTGCAGAGAAAGTGTTTGCAGACTGCTGAATCCACACACGGGTTTAACTCTGGAAGTTGAGTGCACACGTTGACAACCGTTCTGTTAGATAGCTGCGTTTTGGATTTAGAAGCAGATATTTCCCTGTGCTTACTGCTGTTTCTTCCATATGCCGGTAATGGGCTGAAAAGGCCTGTTTTGGGACTCTGCAGAGAAAGTGTTTGCAGACTGCTGAATCCACACACGGGTTTAACTCTGGAAGTTGAGTGCACACATTGACAACCGTTCTGTTAGATAGCTGCGTTTTGGATTTAGAAGCAGATATTTCCCTGTGCTTACTGCTGTTTCTTCCATATGCCGGTAATGGGCTGAAAACGCCTGTTTTGGGACTCTGCAGAGAAAGTGTTTGCAGACTGCTGAATCCACACACGGGTTTAACTCTGGAAGTTGAGTGCACACATTGACAACCGTTCTGTTAGATAGCTGCGTTTTGGATTTAGAAGCAGATATTTCCCTGTGCTTACTGCTGTTTCTTCCATATGCCGGTAATGGGCAGAAAACGCCTGTTTTGGGACTCTGCAGAGAAAGTGTTTGCAGACTGCTGAATCCACACACGGGTTTAACTCTGGAAGTTGAGTGCACACATTGACAACCGTTCTGTTAGATAGCTGCGTTTTGGATTTAGAAGCAGATATTTCCCTGTGCTTACTGCTGTTTCTTCCATATGCCGGTAATGGGCTGAAAAGGCCTGTTTTGGGACTCTGCAGAGAAAGTGTTTGCAGACTGCTGAATCCACACACGGGTTTAACTCTGGAAGTTGAGTGCACACATTGACAACCGTTCTGTTAGATAGCTGCGTTTTGGATTTAGAAGCAGATATTTCCCTGTGCTTACTGCTGTTTCTTCCATATGCCGGTAATGGGCTGAAAACGCCTGTTTTGGGACTCTGCAGAGAAAGTGTTTGCAGACTGCTGAATCCACACACGGGTTTAACTCTGGAAGTTGAGTGCACACATTGACAACCGTTCTGTTAGATAGCTGCGTTTTGGATTTAGAAGCAGATATTTCCCTGTGCTTACTGCTGTTTCTTCCATATGCCGGTAATGGGCAGAAAACGCCTGTTTTGGGACTCTGCAGAGAAAGTGTTTGCAGACTGCTGAATCCACACACGGGTTTAACTCTGGAAGTTGAGTGCACACATTGACAACCGTTCTGTTAGATAGCTGCGTTTTGGATTTAGAAGCAGATATTTCCCTGTGCTTACTGCTGTTTCTTCCATATGCCGGTAATGGGCTGAAAACGCCTGTTTTGGGACTCTGCAGAGAAAGTGTTTGCAGACTGCTGAATCCACACACGGGTTTAACTCTGGAAGTTGAGTGCACACATTGACAACCGTTCTGTTAGATAGCTGTGTTTTGGATTTAGAAGCAGATATTTCCCTGTGCTTACTGCTGTTTCTTCCATATGCCGGTAATGGGCTGAAAACGCCTGTTTTGGGACTCTGCAGAGAAAGTGTTTGCAGACTGCTGAATCCACACACGGGTTTAACTCTGGAAGTTGAGTGCACACATTGACAACCGTTCTGTTAGATAGCTGCGTTTTGGATTTAGAAGCAGATATTTCCCTGTGCTTACTGCTGTTTCTTCCATATGCCGGTAATGGGCTGAAAACGCCTGTTTTGGGACTCTGCAGAGAAAGTGTTTGCAGACTGCTGAATCCACACACGGGTTTAACTCTGGAAGTTGAGTGCACACATTGACAACCGTTCTGTTAGAGAGCTGCGTTTTGGATTTAGAAGCAGATATTTCCCTGTGCTTACTGCTGTTTCTTCCATATGCCGGTAATGGGCTGAAAACGCCTGTTTTGGGACTCTGCAGAGAAAGTGTTTGCAGACTGCTGAATCCACACACGGGTTTAACTCTGGAAGTTGAGTGCACACATTGACAACCGTTCTGTTAGATAGCTGCGTTTTGGATTTAGAAGCAGATATTTCCCTGTGCTTACTGCTGTTTCTTCCATATGCCGGTAATGGGCTGAAAAGGCCTGTTTTGGGACTCTGCAGAGAAAGTGTTTGCAGACTGCTGAATCCACACACGGGTTTAACTCTGGAAGTTGAGTGCACACATTGACAACCGTTCTGTTAGAGAGCTGCGTTTTGGATTTAGAAGCAGATATTTCCCTGTGCTTACTGCTGTTTCTTCCATATGCCGGTAATGGGCTGAAAACGCCTGTTTTGGGACTCTGCAGAGAAAGTGTTTGCAGACTGCTGAATCCACACACGGGTTTAACTCTGGAAGTTGAGCGAACACATTGACAACCGTTCTGTTAGATAGCTGCGTTTTGGATTTAGAAGCAGATATTTCCCTGTGCTTACTGCTGTTTCTTCCATATGCCGGTAATGGGCTGAAAACGCCTGTTTTGGGACTCTGCAGAGAAAGTGTTTGCAGACTGCTGAATCCACACACTGGTTTAACTCTGGAAGTTGAGTGCACACATTGACAACCGTTCTGTTAGAGAGCTGCGTTTTGGATTTAGAAGCAGATATTTCCCTGTGCTTACTGCTGTTTCTTCCATATGCCGGTAATGGGCTGAAAACGCCTGTTTTGGGACTCTGCAGAGAAAGTGTTTGCAGACTGCTGAATCCACACACGGGTTTAACTCTGGAAGTTGAGTGCACACATTGACAACCGTTCTGTTAGATAGCTGCGTTTTGGATTTAGAAGCAGATATTTCCCTGTGCTTACTGCTGTTTCTTCCATATGCCGGTAATGGGCTGAAAACGCCTGTTTTGGGACTCTGCAGAGAAAGTGTTTGCAGACTGCTGAATCCACACACGGGTTTAACTCTGGAAGTTGAGTGCACACATTGACAACCGTTCTGTTAGATAGCTGCGTTTTGGATTTAGAAGCAGATATTTCCCTGGGCTTACTGCTGTTTCTTCCATATGCCGGTAATGGGCTGAAAACGCCTGTTTTGGGACTCTGCAGAGAAAGTGTTTGCAGACTGCTGAATCCACACACGGGTTTAACTCTGGAAGTTGAGTGCACACATTGACAACCGTTCTGTTAGATAGCTGCGTTTTGGATTTAGAAGCAGATATTTCCCTGTGCTTACTGCTGTTTCTTCCATATGCCGGTAATGGGCTGAAAACGCCTGTTTTGGGACTCTGCAGAGAAAGTGTTTGCAGACTGCTGAATCCACACACGGGTTTAACTCTGGAAGTTGAGTGCACACATTGACAACCGTTCTGTTAGATAGCTGCGTTTTGGATTTAGAAGCAGATATTTCCCTGTGCTTACTGCTGTTTCTTCCATATGCCGGTAATGGGCTGAAAAGGCCTGTTTTGGGACTCTGCAGAGAAAGTGTTTGCAGACTGCTGAATCCACACACGGGTTTAACTCTGGAAGTTGAGTGCACACATTGACAACCGTTCTGTTAGATAGCTGCGTTTTGGATTTAGAAGCAGATATTTCCCTGTGCTTACTGCTGTTTCTTCCATATGCCGGTAATGGGCTGAAAACGCCTGTTTTGGGACTCTGCAGAGAAAGTGTTTGCAGACTGCTGAATCCACACACGGGTTTAACTCTGGAAGTTGAGTGCACACATTGACAACCGTTCTGTTAGATAGCTGCGTTTTGGATTTAGAAGCAGATATTTCCCTGTGCTTACTGCTGTTTCTTCCATATGCCGGTAATGGGCTGAAAACGCCTGTTTTGGGACTCTGCAGAGAAAGTGTTTGCAGACTGCTGAATCCACACACGGGTTTAACTCTGGAAGTTGAGTGCACACATTGACAACCGTTCTGTTAGATAGCTGCGTTTTCGATTTAGAAGCAGATATTTCCCTGTGCTTACCGCTGTTTCTTCCATATGCCGGTAATGGGCTGAAAACGCCTGTTTTGGGACTCTGCAGAGAAAGTGTTTGCAGACTGCTGAATCCACACACGGGTTTAACTCTGGAAGTTGAGTGCACACATTGACAACCGTTCTGTTAGATAGCTGCGTTTTGGATTTAGAAGCAGATATTTCCCTGTGCTTACTGCTGTTTCTTCCATATGCCGGTAATGGGCTGAAAACGCCTGTTTTGGGACTCTGCAGAGAAAGTGTTTGCAGACTGCTGAATCCACACACGGGTTTAACTCTGGAAGTTGAGTGCACACGTTGACAACCGTTCTGTTAGGTAGCTGCGTTTTGGATTTAGAAGCAGATATTTCCCTGTGCTTACTGCTGTTTCTTCCATATGCCGGTAATGGGCTGAAAACGCCTGTTTTGGGACTCTGCACAGAAAGTGTTTGCAGACTGCTGAATCCACACACGGGTTTAACTCTGGAAGTTGAGTGCACACATTGACAACCGTTCTGTTAGATAGCTGCGTTTTGGATTTAGAAGCAGATATTTCCCTGTGCTTACTGCTGTTTCTTCCATATGCCGGTAATGGGCTGAAAACGCCTGTTTTGGGACTCTGCAGAGAAAGTGTTTGCAGACTGCTGAATCCACACACGGGTTTAACTCTGGAAGTTGAGTGCACACATTGACAACCGTTCTGTTAGATAGCTGCGTTTTGGATTTAGAAGCAGATATTTCCCTGTGCTTACTGCTGTTTCTTCCATATGCCGGTAATGGGCTGAAAACGCCTGTTTTGGGACTCTGCAGAGAAAGTGTTTGCAGACTGCTGAATCCACACACGGGTTTAACTCTGGAAGTTGAGTGCACACATTGACAACCGTTCTGTTAGAGAGCTGCGTTTTGGATTTAGAAGCAGATATTTCCCTGTGCTTACTGCTGTTTCTTCCATATGCCGGTAATGGGCTGAAAACGCCTGTTTTGGGACTCTGCAGAGAAAGTGTTTGCAGACTGCTGAATCCACACACGGGTTTAACTCTGGAAGTTGAGTGCACACATTGACAACCGTTCTGTTAGATAGCTGCGTTTTGGATTTAGAAGCAGATATTTCCCTGTGCTTACTGCTGTTTCTTCCATATGCCGGTAATGGGCTGAAAACGCCTGTTTTGGGACTCTGCAGAGAAAGTGTTTGCAGACTGCTGAATCCACACACGGGTTTAACTCTGGAAGTTGAGTGCACACATTGACAACCGTTCTGTTAGATAGCTGCGTTTTGGATTTAGAAGCAGATATTTCCCTGTGCTTACTGCTGTTTCTTCCATATGCCGGTAATGGGCTGAAAAGGCCTGTTTTGGGACTCTGCAGAGAAAGTGTTTGCAGACTGCTGAATCCACACACGGGTTTAACTCTGGAAGTTGAGTGCACACATTGACAACCGTTCTGTTAGATAGCTGCGTTTTGGATTTAGAAGCAGATATTTCCCTGTGCTTACTGCTGTTTCTTCCATATGCCGGTAATGGGCTGAAAACGCCTGTTTTGGGACTCTGCAGAGAAAGTGTTTGCAGACTGCTGAATCCACACACGGGTTTAACTCTGGAAGTTGAGTGCACACATTGACAACCGTTCTGTTAGATAGCTGCGTTTTGGATTTAGAAGCAGATATTTCCCTGTGCTTACTGCTGTTTCTTCCATATGCCGGTAATGGGCTGAAAACGCCTGTTTTGGGACTCTGCACAGAAGGTGTTTGCAGACTGCTGAATCCACACACGGGTTTAACTCTGGAAGTTGAGTGCACACATTGACAACCGTTCTGTTAGATAGCTGCGTTTTGGATTTAGAAGCAGATATTTCTCTTTACAGCATATACTCTCATTCACTCTGGAATATCCAAACGCAGCTCCTAAAAGAATCGGGTTTCTAAGTATAATCAGATATTTCTCTTTACATCTTGTACCCCAGTACACTCTGATATATGCAAACGCAGCTCCTGGAAGAAACGTGTTTGTAACTCGCTGAATCTGAGCATATATTGAATCTCTTAGGTGAATGAACACACAGCAGAGGAGTTTGAAAAAAACATTTCTTCCATGTTATAGATGCACTGTTACTGCTATTGCTTTTAGGCTGGTGTTTTCCTGGAAATGTTGTTTTTAGAATTTCCATATAAATGGTTTGTAAACTGCTGCTTAAGTGGAGCAGTTTAATTCGTTAAGTTGAATGCCCTCATTCACAATCATTCTGTTAGCTAGCTCCGTTTTGGTTTTAGAAGCCTGTGTTTCTAGTTACAGCATATACTCCCATTCATTCTGGAATAGCCAAACGCAGCTCCCAGAATAGACGTGTTTCTAAGTCGCTGAATCTAAACATAGATTCAACTCCCTTAGGTGAACGAACACACAGCACAGCAGTTTGAAAGAAACGTTTTATTTGAGTTTTAGACGCAGTCTTATTGCTATTTCTTAGAGGCCGGTATTTTGCTGGGAATGTCTGTTTTAGAATCTGCACAAAAATCTTTTCTAAACTGCTGCATAGAAACAACAGTTTATCTCAATAAGCTGAATGCACACAGTGACAACCATTCTGTTAGATGGCTCCGTGTTTGTTTTAGAACCAGATATTTCACTTTAAACCTTATACTCCAGTACACTCTTGAATATGCAAATGCAGCTCCTGGAAGAAACGTGTTTCTTACTCGCTGAATCTGAACATATACTCAAGACTCTTAGGTGAATGAACACAGAGCAGAGCATTTTGAAGAAAACGTTTCTTCTATGTTATAGATGCAGTCTTACTGCTACTTCTTTTAGGCTGGTGTTTTGCTGCAAATGTTGATTTTAGAATTTGCATATAAAGGGTTTCTAAACTGCTGCCTAAGAAGAGCAGATTAACCCTTTAAGTTGAATGCACACATTCACAACCATTCTGTTAGATAGCTCCGTTTTGGTTTTAGAAACAGATATTTCTCTTTACAGCATTTACTCCCATACACTCTGGAATATCGAAATGCAGCTCCCAGAATAAACGTGTTTCAAACTCGCTGAATCCAAACATAGATTCAACGACCTTTGGTGAACGAACACACTGCAGAGCAGTTTGAAAGAAACGTTCCCTCTGAGTTTTAGACGCAGTCTTACTGCTATTTCTTATAGGCCGGTATTTTGCTGGAAATGTCTGTTTGAGAATCTACACAGAAATGTTTTCTAAACTGCTGCATACAAACAGCAGTTTAGCTCAGTAAGTTGAATGCACACATTGACAACCATTCCATTAGATCATCCGTTTTTCTTTTGGAACGAGACATTTGTCTTTACATCTTATACTCCAGTATACTCTGGAATGGGCAAACACAGCTCCTGGAAGAAACGTGTTGCTAACTAGCTGAATCTGAACATATATTCAAGTCTCTTATATGAATGAACACACGGCCGAGCAGTTTGAAAGAAAGGTTTCTTCTGAGTTTTAGACGCAGTCTTAATGCTCTTTTTTATATGTCGGTACTGGGCCGGAAAGGCCTGTTTTGCGACTCTGCACAGAAAGTGTTTGCAGACTGCTGAATCCACACACGGGTTTAACTCTGGAAGTTGAGTGCACACATTGACAACCGTTCTGTTAGATAGCTGCGTTTTGGATTTAGAAGCAGATATTTCCCTGTGCTTACTGCTGTTTCTTCCATATGCCGGTAATGGGCTGAAAACGCCTGTTTTGGGACTCTGCAGAGAAAGTGTTTGCAGACTGCTGAATCCACACACGGGTTTAACTCTGGAAGTTGAGTGCACACATTGACAACCGATCTGTTAGATAGCTGCGTTGTGGATTTAGAAGCAGATATTTCCCTGTGCTTACTGCTGTTTCTTCCATATGCCGGTAATGGGCTGAAAACGCCTGTTTTGGGACTCTGCAGAGAAAGTGTTTGCAGACTGCTGAATCCACACACGGGTTTAACTCTGGAAGTTGAGTGCACACATTGACAACCGTTCTGTTAGATAGCTGCGTTTTGGATTTAGAAGCAGATATTTCCCTGTGCTTACTGCTGTTTCTTCCACATGCCAGTAATGGGCTGAAAAGGCCTGTTTTGGGACTCTGCAGAGAAAGTGTTTGCAGACTGCTGAATCCACACACGGGTTTAACTCTGGAAGTTGAGTGCACACATTGACAACCGTTCTGTTAGATAGCTGCGTTTTGGATTTAGAAGCAGATATTTCCCTGTGCTTACTGCTGTTTCTTCCATATGCCGGTAATGGGCTGAAAACGCCTGTTTTGGGACTCTGCAGAGAAAGTGTTTGCAGACTGCTGAATCCACACACGGGTTTAACTCTGGAAGTTGAGTGCACACATTGACAACCGTTCTGTTAGATAGCTGCGTTTTGGATTTAGAAGCAGATATTTCCCTGTGCTTACTGCTGTTTCTTCCATATGCCGGTAATGGGCTGAAAACGCCTGTTTTGGGACTCTGCAGAGAAAGTGTTTGCAGACTGCTGAATCCACACACGGGTTTAACTCTGGAAGTTGAGTGCACACATTGACAACCGTTCTGTTAGATAGCTGCGTTTTGGATTTAGAAGCAGATATTTCCCTGTGCTTACTGCTGTTTCTTCCATATGCCGGTAATGGGCTGAAAACGCCTGTTTTGGGACTCTGCAGAGAAAGTGTTTGCAGACTGCTGAATCCACACACGGGTTTAACTCTGGAAGTTGAGTGCACACATTGACAACCGTTCTGTTAGATAGCTGCGTTTTGGATTTAGAAGCAGATATTTCCCTGTGCTTACTGCTGTTTCTTCCATATGCCGGTAATGGGCTGAAAACGCCTGTTTTGGGACTCTGCAGAGAAAGTGTTTGCAGACTGCTGAATCCACACACGGGTTTAACTCTGGAAGTTGAGTGCACACATTGACAACCGTTCTGTTAGATAGCTGCGTTTTGGATTTAGAAGCAGATATTTCCCTGTGCTTACTGCTGTTTCTTCCATATGCCGGTAATGGGCTGAAAACGCCTGTTTTGGGACTCTGCAGAGAAAGTGTTTGCAGACTGCTGAATCCACACACGGGTTTAACTCTGGAAGTTGAGTGCACACATTGACAACCGTTCTGTTAGATAGCTGCGTTTTGGATTTAGAAGCAGATATTTCCCTGTGCTTACTGCTGTTTCTTCCATATGCCGGTAATGGGCTGAAAACGCCTGTTTTGGGACTCTGCAGAGAAAGTGTTTGCAGACTGCTGAATCCACACACGGGTTTAACTCTGGAAGTTGAGTGCACACATTGACAACCGTTCTGTTAGATAGCTGCGTTTTGGATTTAGAAGCAGATATTTCCCTGTGCTTACTGCTGTTTCTTCCATATGCCGGTAATGGGCTGAAAACGCCTGTTTTGGGACTCTGCAGAGAAAGTGTTTGCAGACTGCTGAATCCACACACGGGTTTAACTCTGGAAGTTGAGTGCACACATTGACAACCGTTCTGTTAGATAGCTGCGTTTTGGATTTAGAAGCAGATATTTCCCTGTGCTTACTGCTGTTTCTTCCATATGCCGGTAATGGGCTGAAAACGCCTGTTTTGGGACTCTGCAGAGAAAGTGTTTGCAGACTGCTGAATCCACACACGGGTTTAACTCTGGAAGTTGAGTGCACACATTGACAACCGTTCTGTTAGATAGCTGCGTTTTGGATTTAGAAGCAGATATTTCCCTGTGCTTACTGCTGTTTCTTCCATATGCCGGTAATGGGCAGAAAACGCCTGTTTTGGGACTCTGCAGAGAAAGTGTTTGCAGACTGCTGAATCCACACACGGGTTTAACTCTGGAAGTTGAGTGCACACATTGACAACCGTTCTGTTAGATAGCTGCGTTTTGGATTTAGAAGCAGATATTTCCCTGTGCTTACTGCTGTTTCTTCCATATGCCGGTAATGGGCTGAAAACGCCTGTTTTGGGACTCTGCAGAGAAAGTGTTTGCAGACTGCTGAATCCACACACGGGTTTAACTCTGGAAGTTGAGTGCACACATTGACAACCGTTCTGTTAGATAGCTGCGTTTTGGATTTAGAAGCAGATATTTCCCTGTGCTTACTGCTGTTTCTTCCATATGCCGGTAATGGGCTGAAAACGCCTGTTTTGGGACTCTGCAGAGAAAGTGTTTGCAGACTGCTGAATCCACACACGGGTTTAACTCTGGAAGTTGAGTGCACACATTGACAACCGTTCTGTTAGATAGCTGCGTTTTGGATTTAGAAGCAGATATTTCCCTGTGCTTACTGCTGTTTCTTCCATATGCCGGTAATGGGCTGAAAACGCCTGTTTTGGGACTCTGCAGAGAAAGTGTTTGCAGACTGCTGAATCCACACACGGGTTTAACTCTGGAAGTTGAGTGCACACATTGACAACCGTTCTGTTAGATAGCTGCGTTTTGGATTTAGAAGCAGATATTTCCCTGTGCTTACTGCTGTTTCTTCCATATGCCGGTAATGGGCTGAAAACGCCTGTTTTGGGACTCTGCAGAGAAAGTGTTTGCAGACTGCTGAATCCACACACGGGTTTAACTCTGGAAGTTGAGTGCACACATTGACAACCGTTCTGTTAGATAGCTGCGTTTTGGATTTAGAAGCAGATATTTCCCTGTGCTTACTGCTGTTTCTTCCATATGCCGGTAATGGGCTGAAAAGGCCTGTTTTGGGACTCTGCAGAGAAAGTGTTTGCAGACTGCTGAATCCACACACGGGTTTAACTCTGGAAGTTGAGTGCACACATTGACAACCGTTCTGTTAGATAGCTGCGTTTTGGATTTAGAAGCAGATATTTCCCTGTGCTTACTGCTGTTTCTTCCATATGCCGGTAATGGGCTGAAAAGGCCTGTTTTGGGACTCTGCAGAGAAAGTGTTTGCAGACTGCTGAATCCACACACGGGTTTAACTCTGGAAGTTGAGTGCACACATTGACAACCGTTCTGTTAGATAGCTGCGTTTTGGATTTAGAAGCAGATATTTCCCTGTGCTTACTGCTGTTTCTTCCATATGCCGGTAATGGGCTGAAAACGCCTGTTTTGGGACTCTGCAGAGAAAGTGTTTGCAGACTGCTGAATCCACACACGGGTTTAACTCTGGAAGTTGAGTGCACACATTGACAACCGTTCTGTTAGATAGCTGCGTTTTGGATTTAGAAGCAGATATTTCCCTGTGCTTACTGCTGTTTCTTCCATATGCCGGTAATGGGCTGAAAACGCCTGTTTTGGGACTCTGCAGAGAAAGTGTTTGCAGACTGCTGAATCCACACACGGGTTTAACTCTGGAAGTTGAGTGCACACATTGACAACCGTTCTGTTAGATAGCTGCGTTTTGGATTTAGAAGCAGATATTTCCCTGTGCTTACTGCTGTTTCTTCCATATGCCGGTAATGGGCTGAAAACGCCTGTTTTGGGACTCTGCAGAGAAAGTGTTTGCAGACTGCTGAATCCACACACGGGTTTAACTCTGGAAGTTGAGTGCACACATTGACAACCGTTCTGTTAGATAGCTGCGTTTTGGATTTAGAAGCAGATATTTCCCTGTGCTTACTGCTGTTTCTTCCATATGCCGGTAATGGGCTGAAAACGCCTGTTTTGGGACTCTGCAGAGAAAGTGTTTGCAGACTGCTGAATCCACACACGGGTTTAACTCTGGAAGTTGAGTGCACACATTGACAACCGTTCTGTTAGATAGCTGCGTTTTGGATTTAGAAGCAGATATTTCCCTGTGCTTACTGCTGTTTCTTCCATATGCCGGTAATGGGCTGAAAACGCCTGTTTTGGGACTCTGCAGAGAAAGTGTTTGCAGACTGCTGAATCCACACACGGGTTTAACTCTGGAAGTTGAGTGCACACATTGACAACCGTTCTGTTAGATAGCTGCGTTTTGGATTTAGAAGCAGATATTTCCCTGTGCTTACTGCTGTTTCTTCCATATGCCGGTAATGGGCTGAAAACGCCTGTTTTGGGACTCTGCAGAGAAAGTGTTTGCAGACTGCTGAATCCACACACGGGTTTAACTCTGGAAGTTGAGTGCACACATTGACAACCGTTCTGTTAGATAGCTGCGTTTTGGATTTAGAAGCAGATATTTCCCTGTGCTTACTGCTGTTTCTTCCATATGCCGGTAATGCGCTGAAAACGCCTGTTTTGGGACTCTGCAGAGAAAGTGTTTGCAGACTGCTGAATCCACACACGGGTTTAACTCTGGAAGTTGAGTGCACACATTGACAACCGTTCTGTTAGATAGCTGCGTTTTGGATTTAGAAGCAGATATTTCCCTGTGCTTACTGCTGTTTCTTCCATATGCCGGTAATGGGCTGAAAAGGCCTGTTTTGGGACTCTGCAGAGAAAGTGTTTGCAGACTGCTGAATCCACATACGGGTTTAACTCTGGAAGTTGAGTGCACACATTGACAACCGTTCTGTTAGAGAGCTGCGTTTTGGATTTAGAAGCAGATATTTCCCTGTGCTTACTGCTGTTTCTTCCATATGCCGGTAATGGGCTGAAAACGCCTGTTTTGGGACTCTGCAGAGAAAGTGTTTGCAGACTGCTGAATCCACACACGGGTTTAACTCTGGAAGTTGAGTGCACACATTCAACAGTTCTGTTAGATAGCTGCGTTTTGGATTTAGAAGCAGATATTTCCCTGTGCTTACTGCTGTTTCTTCCATATGCCGGTAATGGGCTGAAAACGCCTGTTTTGGACTCTGCAGAGAAAGTGTTTGCAGACTGCTGAATCCACACACGGGTTTAACTCTGGAAGTTGAGTGCACACATTGACAACCGTTCTGTTAGATAGCTGCGTTTTGGATTTAGAAGCAGATATTTCCCTGTGCTTACTGCTGTTTCTTCCATATGCCGGTAATGGGCTGAAAAGGCCTGTTTTGGGACTCTGCAGAGAAAGTGTTTGCAGACTGCTGAATCCACACACGGGTTTAACTCTGGAAGTTGAGTGCACACATTGACAACCGTTCTGTTAGATAGCTGCGTTTTGGATTAGAAGCAGATATTTCCCTGTGCTTACTGCTGTTTCTTCCATATGCCGGTAATGGGCTGAAAACGCCTGTTTTGGGACTCTGCAGAGAAAGTGTTTGCAGACTGCTGAATCCACACACGGGTTTAACTCTGGAAGTTGAGTGCACACATTGACAACCGTTCTGTTAGATAGCTGCGTTTTGGATTTAGAAGCAGATATTTCCCTGTGCTTACTGCTGTTTCTTCCATATGCCGGTAATGGGCTGAAAACGCCTGTTTTGGGACTCTGCAGAGAAAGTGTTTGCAGACTGCTGAATCCACACACGGGTTAAACTCTGGAAGTTGAGTGCACTCATTGACAACCGTTCTGTTAGATAGCTTGCGTTTGGGATTTAGAAGCAGATATTTCCCTGTGCTTACTGCTGTTTCTTCCCATATGCCGGTAATGGGCTGAAAAGGCCTGTTTTGGGACTCTGCAGAGAAGTGTTTGCAGACTGCTGAATCCACACACGGGTTTAACTCTGGAAGTTGAGTGCACACATTGACAACCGTTCTGTTAGATAGCTGCGTTTTGGATTTAGAAGCAGATATTCCCTGTGCTTACTGCTGTTTCTTCCATATGCCGGTAATGGGCTGAAAACGCCTGTTTTGGGACTCTGCAGAGAAAGTGTTTGCAGACTGCTGAATCCACACACGGGTTTAACTCTGGAAGTTGAGTGCACACATTGACAACCGTTCTGTTAGATAGCTGCGTTTTGGATTTAGAAGCAGATATTTCCCTGTGCTTACTGCTGTTTCTTCCATATGCCGGTAATGGGCAGAAAACGCCTGTTTTGGGACTCTGCAGAGAAAGTGTTTGCAGACTGCTGAATCCACACACGGGTTTAACTCTGGAAGTTGAGTGCACACATTGACAACCGTTCTGTTAGATAGCTGCGTTTTGGATTTAGAAGCAGATATTTCCCTGTGCTTACTGCTGGTTTCTTCCATATGCCGGTAATGGGCTGAAAACGCCTGTTTTGGGACTCTGCAGAGAAAGTGTTTGCAGACTGCTGAATCCACACACGGTTTAACTCTGGAAGTTGAGTGCACACATTGACAAACCGTTCTGTTAGATAGCTGCGTTTTGGATTTAGAAGCAGATATTTCCCTGTGCTTACTGCTGTTTCTTCCATATGCCGGTAATGGGCTGAAAACGCCTGTTTTGGGACTCTGCAGAGAAAGTGTTTGCAGACTGCTGAATCCACACACGGGTTTAACTCTGGAAGTTGAGTGCACACATTGACAACCGTTCTGTTAGATAGCTGCGTTTTGGATTTAGAAGCAGATATTTCCCTGTGCTTACTGCTGTTTCTTCCATATGCCCGGTAATGGGCTGAAAACGCCTGTTTTGGGACTCTGCAGAGAAAGTGTTTGCAGACTGCTGAATCCACACACGGGTTTAACTCTGGAAGTTGAGTGCACACATTGACAACCGTTCTGTTAGATAGCTGCGTTTTGGATTTAGAAGCAGATATTTCCCTGTGCTTACTGCTGTTTCTTCCATATGCCGGTAATGGGCTGAAAACGCCTGTTTTGGGACTCTGCAGAGAAAGTGTTTGCAGACTGCTGAATCCACACACGGGTTTAACTCTGGAAGTTGAGTGCACACATTGACAACCGTTCTGTTAGATAGCTGCGTTTTGGATTTAGAAGCAGATATTTCCCTGTGCTTACTGCTGTTTCTTCCATATGCCGGTAATGGGCTGAAAACGCCTGTTTTGGGACTCTGCAGAGAAAGTGTTTGCAGACTGCTGAATCCACACACGGGTTTAACTCTGGAAGTTGAGTGCACACATTGACAACCGTTCTGTTAGATAGCTGCGTTTTGGATTTAGAAGCAGATATTTCCCTGTGCTTACTGCTGTTTTCTTCCATATGCCGGTAATGGGCTGAAAAGGCCTGTTTTGGGACTCTGCAGAGAAAGTGTTTGCAGACTGCTGAATCCACACACGGGTTTAACTCTGGAAGTTGAGTGCACACATTGACAACCGTTCTGTTAGATAGCTGCGTTTTGGATTTAGAAGCAGATATTTCCCTGTGCTTACTGCTGTTTCTTCCATATGCCGGTAATGGGCTGAATAGGCCTGTTTTGGGACTCTGCAGAGAAAGTGTTTGCAGACTGCTGAATCCACACACGGGTTTAACTCTGGAAGTTGAGTGCACACATTGACAACCGTTCTGTTAGATAGCTGCGTTTTGGATTTAGAAGCAGATATTTCCCTGTGCTTACTGCTGTTTCTTCCATATGCCGGTAATGGGCCTGAAAACGCCTGTTTTGGGACTCTGCAGAGAAAGTGTTTGCAGACTGCTGAATCCACACACGGGTTTAACTCTGGAAGTTGAGTGCACACATTGACAACCGTTCTGTTAGATAGCTGCGTTTTGGATTTAGAAGCAGATATTTCCCTGTGCTTACTGCTGTTTCTTCCATATGCCGGTAATGGGCTGAAAACGCCTGTTTTGGGACTCTGCAGAGAAAGTGTTTGCAGACTGCTGAATCCACACACGGGTTTAACTCTGGAAGTTGAGTGCACACATTGACAACCGTTCTGTTAGATAGCTGCGTTTTGGATTTAGAAGCAGATATTTCCCTGTGCTTACTGCTGTTTCTTCCATATGCCGGTAATGGGCTGAAAACGCCTGTTTTGGGACTCTGCAGAGAAAGTGTTTGCAGACTGCTGAATCCACACACGGGTTTAACTCTGGAAGTTGAGTGCACACATTGACAACCGTTCTGTTAGATAGCTGCGTTTTGGATTTAGAAGCAGATATTTCCCTGTGCTTACTGCTGTTTCTTCCATATGCCGGTAATGGGCTGAAAACGCCTGTTTTTGGGACTCTGCAGAGAAAGTGTTTGCAGACTGCTGAATCCACACACGGGTTTAACTCTGGAAGTTGAGTGCACACATTGACAACCGTTCTGTTAGATAGCTGCGTTTTGGATTTAGAAGCAGATATTTCCCTGTGCTTACTGCTGTTTCTTCCATATGCCGGTAATGGGCTGAAAACGCCTGTTTTGGGACTCTGCAGAGAAAGTGTTTGCAGACTGCTGAATCCACACACGGGTTTAACTCTGGAAGTTGAGTGCACACATTGACAACCGTTCTGTTAGATAGCTGCGTTTTGGATTTAGAAGCAGATATTTCCCTGTGCTTACTGCTGTTTCTTCCATATGCCGGTAATGGGCTGAAAACGCCTGTTTTGGGACTCTGCAGAGAAAGTGTTTGCAGACTGCTGAATCCACACACGGGTTTAACTCTGGAAGTTGAGTGCACACATTGACAACCGTTCTGTTAGATAGCTGCGTTTTGGATTTAGAAGCAGATATTTCCCTGTGCTTACTGCTGTTTCTTCCATATGCCGGTAATGCGCTGAAACGCCTGTTTTGGGACTCTGCAGAGAAAGTGTTTGCAGACTGCTGAATCCACACACGGGTTTAACTCTGGAAGTTGAGTGCACACATTGACAACCGTTCTGTTAGATAGCTGCGTTTTGGATTTAGAAGCAGATATTTCCCTGTGCTTACTGCTGTTTCTTCCATATGCCGGTAATGGGCTGAAAAGGCCTGTTTTGGGACTCTGCAGAGAAAGTGTTTGCAGACTGCTGAATCCACATACGGGTTTAACTCTGGAAGTTGAGTGCACACATTGACAACCGTTCTGTTAGAGAGCTGCGTTTTGGATTTAGAAGCAGATATTTCCCTGTGCTTACTGCTGTTTCTTCCATATGCCGGTAATGGGCTGAAAACGCCTGTTTTGGGACTCTGCAGAGAAAGTGTTTGCAGACTGCTGAATCCACACACCGGGTTTAACTCTGGAAGTTGAGTGCACACATTGACAACAGTTCTGTTAGATAGCTGCGTTTTGGATTTAGAAGCAGATATTTCCCTGTGCTTACTGCTGTTTCTTCCATATGCCGGTAATGGGCTGAAAACGCCTGTTTTGGGACTCTGCAGAGAAAGTGTTTGCAGACTGCTGAATCCACACACGGGTTTAACTCTGGAAGTTGAGTGCACACATTGACAACCGTTCTGTTAGATAGCTGCGTTTTGGATTTAGAAGCAGATATTTCCCTGTGCTTACTGCTGTTTCTTCCATATGCCGGTAATGGGCTGAAAAGGCCTGTTTTGGGACTCTGCAGAGAAAGTGTTTGCAGACTGCTGAATCCACACACGGGTTTAACTCTGGAAGTTGAGTGCACACATTGACAACCGTTCTGTTAGATAGCTGCGTTTTGGATTTAGAAGCAGATATTTCCCTGTGCTTACTGCTGTTTCTTCCATATGCCGGTAATGGGCTGAAAACGCCTGTTTTGGGACTCTGCAGAGAAAGTGTTTGCAGACTGCTGAATCCACACACGGGTTTAACTCTGGAAGTTGAGTGCACACATTGACAACCGTTCTGTTAGATAGCTGCGTTTTGGATTTAGAAGCAGATATTTCCCTGTGCTTACTGCTGTTTCTTCCATATGCCGGTAATGGGCTGAAAACGCCTGTTTTGGGACTCTGCAGAGAAAGTGTTTGCAGACTGCTGAATCCACACACGGGTTTAACTCTGGAAGTTGAGTGCACTCATTGACAACCGTTCTGTTAGATAGCTGCGTTTTGGATTTAGAAGCAGATATTTCCCTGTGCTTACTGCTGTTTCTTCCATATGCCGGTAATGGGCTGAAAAGGCCTGTTTTGGGACTCTGCAGAGAAAGTGTTTGCAGACTGCTGAATCCACACACGGGTTTAACTCTGGAAGTTGAGTGCACACATTGACAACCGTTCTGTTAGATAGCTGCGTTTTGGATTTAGAAGCAGATATTTCCCTGTGCTTACTGCTGTTTCTTCCATATGCCGGTAATGGGCTGAAAACGCCTGTTTTGGGACTCTGCAGAGAAAGTGTTTGCAGACTGCTGAATCCACACACGGGTTTAACTCTGGAAGTTGAGTGCACACATTGACAACCGTTCTGTTAGATAGCTGCGTTTTGGATTTAGAAGCAGATATTTCCCTGTGCTTACTGCTGTTTCTTCCATATGCCGGTAATGGGCAGAAAACGCCTGTTTTGGGACTCTGCAGAGAAAGTGTTTGCAGACTGCTGAATCCACACACCGGGTTTAACTCTGGAAGTTGAGTGCACACATTGACAACCGTTCTGTTAGATAGCTGCGTTTTGGATTTAGAAGCAGATATTTCCCTGTGCTTACTGCTGTTTCTTCCATATGCCGGTAATGGGCTGAAAACGCCTGTTTTGGGACTCTGCAGAGAAAGTGTTTGCAGACTGCTGAATCCACACACGGGTTTAACTCTGGAAGTTGAGTGCACACATTGACAACCGTTCTGTTAGATAGCTGCGTTTTGGATTTAGAAGCAGATATTTCCCTGTGCTTACTGCTGTTTCTTCCATATGCCGGTAATGGGCTGAAAAGGCCTGTTTTGGGACTCTGCAGAGAAAGTGTTTGCAGACTGCTGAATCCACACACGGGTTTAACTCTGGAAGTTGAGTGCACACATTGACAACCGTTCTGTTAGAGAGCTGCGTTTTGGATTTAGAAGCAGATATTTCCCTGTGCTTACTGCTGTTTCTTCCATATGCCGGTAATGGGCTTAAAACGCCTGTTTTGGGACTCTGCAGAGAAAGTGTTTGCAGACTGCTGAATCCACACACGGGTTTAACTCTGGAAGTTGAGTGCACACATTGACAACCGTTCTGTTAGATAGCTGCGTTTTGGATTTAGAAGCAGATATTTCCCTGTGCTTACTGCTGTTTCTTCCATATGCCGGTAATGGGCTGAAAACGCCTGTTTTGGGACTCTGCAGAGAAAGTGTTTGCAGACTGCTGAATCCACACACGGGTTTAACTCTGGAAGTTGAGTGCACACATTGACAACCGTTCTGTTAGATAGCTGCGTTTTGGATTTAGAAGCAGATATTTCCCTGTGCTTACTGCTGTTTCTTCCATATGCCGGTAATGGGCTGAAAAGGCCTGTTTTGGGACTCTGCAGAGAAAGTGTTTGCAGACTGCTGAATCCACACACGGGTTTAACTCTGGAAGTTGAGTGCACACATTGACAACCGTTCTGTTAGAGAGCTGCGTTTTGGATTTAGAAGCAGATATTTCCCTGTGCTTACTGCTGTTTCTTCCATATGCCGGTAATGGGCTGAAAACGCCTGTTTTGGGACTCTGCAGAGAAAGTGTTTGCAGACTGCTGAATCCACACACGGGTTTAACTCTGGAAGTTGAGTGCACACATTGACAACCGTTCTGTTAGATAGCTGCGTTTTGGATTTAGAAGCAGATATTTCCCTGTGCTTACTGCTGTTTCTTCCATATGCCGGTAATGGGCTTAAAACGCCTGTTTTGGGACTCTGCAGAGAAAGTGTTTGCAGACTGCTGAATCCACACACGGGTTTAACTCTGGAAGTTGAGTGCACACATTGACAACCGTTCTGTTAGAGAGCTGCGTTTTGGATTTAGAAGCAGATATTTCCCTGTGCTTACTGCTGTTTCTTCCATATGCCGGTAATGGGCTGAAAACGCCTGTTTTGGGACTCTGCAGAGAAAGTGTTTGCAGACTGCTGAATCCACACACGGGTTTAACTCTGGAAGTTGAGTGCACACATTGACAACCGTTCTGTTAGATAGCTGCGTTTTGGATTTAGAAGCAGATATTTCCCTGTGCTTACTGCTGTTTCTTCCATATGCCGGTAATGGGCTTAAAACGCCTGTTTTGGGACTCTGCAGAGAAAGTGTTTGCAGACTGCTGAATCCACACACGGGTTTAACTCTGGAAGTTGAGTGCACACATTGACAACCGTTCTGTTAGATAGCTGCGTTTTGGATTTAGAAGCAGATATTTCCCTGTGCTTACTGCTGTTTCTTCCATATGCCGGTAATGGGCTGAAAAGGCCTGTTTTGGGACTCTGCAGAGAAAGTGTTTGCAGACTGCTGAATCCACACACGGGTTTAACTCTGGAAGTTGAGTGCACACATTGACAACCGTTCTGTTAGATAGCTGCGTTTTGGATTTAGAAGCAGATATTTCCCTGGGCTTACTGCTGTTTCTTCCATATGCCGGTAATGGGCTGAAAACGCCTGTTTTGGGACTCTGCAGAGAAAGTGTTTGCAGACTGCTGAATCCACACACGGGTTTAACTCTGGAAGTTGAGTGCACACATTGACAACCGTTCTGTTAGATAGCTGCGTTTTGGATTTAGAAGCAGATATTTCCCTGTGCTTACTGCTGTTTCTTCCATATGCCGGTAATGGGCTGAAAACGCCTGTTTTGGGACTCTGCAGAGAAAGTGTTTGCAGACTGCTGAATCCACACACGGGTTTAACTCTGGAAGTTGAGTGCACACGTTGACAACCGTTCTGTTAGATAGCTGCGTTTTGGATTTAGAAGCAGATATTTCCCTGTGCTTACTGCTGTTTCTTCCATATGCCGGTAATGGGCTGAAAACGCCTGTTTTGGGACTCTGCAGAGAAAGTGTTTGCAGACTGCTGAATCCACACACGGGTTTAACTCTGGAAGTTGAGTGCACACATTGACAACCGTTCTGTTAGATAGCTGCGTTTTGGATTTAGAAGCAGATATTTCCCTGTGCTTACTGCTGTTTCTTCCATATGCCGGTAATGGGCTGAAAACGCCTGTTTTGGGACTCTGCAGAGAAAGTGTTTGCAGACTGCTGAATCCACACACGGGTTTAACTCTGGAAGTTGAGTGCACACATTGACAACCGTTCTGTTAGATAGCTGCGTTTTGGATTTAGAAGCAGATATTTCCCTGTGCTTACTGCTGTTTCTTCCATATGCCGGTAATGGGCAGAAAACGCCTGTTTTGGGACTCTGCAGAGAAAGTGTTTGCAGACTGCTGAATCCACACACGGGTTTAACTCTGGAAGTTGAGTGCACACATTGACAACCGTTCTGTTAGATAGCTGCGTTTTGGATTTAGAAGCAGATATTTCCCTGTGCTTACTGCTGTTTCTTCCATATGCCGGTAATGGGCTGAAAAGGCCTGTTTTGGGACTCTGCAGAGAAAGTGTTTGCAGACTGCTGAATCCACACACGGGTTTAACTCTGGAAGTTGAGTGCACACATTGACAACCGTTCTGTTAGATAGCTGCGTTTTGGATTTAGAAGCAGATATTTCCCTGTGCTTACTGCTGTTTCTTCCATATGCCGGTAATGGGCTGAAAACGCCTGTTTTGGGACTCTGCAGAGAAAGTGTTTGCAGACTGCTGAATCCACACACGGGTTTAACTCTGGAAGTTGAGTGCACACATTGACAACCGTTCTGTTAGATAGCTGCGTTTTGGATTTAGAAGCAGATATTTCCCTGTGCTTACTGCTGTTTCTTCCATATGCCGGTAATGGGCAGAAAACGCCTGTTTTGGGACTCTGCAGAGAAAGTGTTTGCAGACTGCTGAATCCACACACGGGTTTAACTCTGGAAGTTGAGTGCACACATTGACAACCGTTCTGTTAGATAGCTGCGTTTTGGATTTAGAAGCAGATATTTCCCTGTGCTTACTGCTGTTTCTTCCATATGCCGGTAATGGGCTGAAAACGCCTGTTTTGGGACTCTGCAGAGAAAGTGTTTGCAGACTGCTGAATCCACACACGGGTTTAACTCTGGAAGTTGAGTGCACACATTGACAACCGTTCTGTTAGATAGCTGTGTTTTGGATTTAGAAGCAGATATTTCCCTGTGCTTACTGCTGTTTCTTCCATATGCCGGTAATGGGCTGAAAACGCCTGTTTTGGGACTCTGCAGAGAAAGTGTTTGCAGACTGCTGAATCCACACACGGGTTTAACTCTGGAAGTTGAGTGCACACATTGACAACCGTTCTGTTAGATAGCTGCGTTTTGGATTTAGAAGCAGATATTTCCCTGTGCTTACTGCTGTTTCTTCCATATGCCGGTAATGGGCTGAAAACGCCTGTTTTGGGACTCTGCAGAGAAAGTGTTTGCAGACTGCTGAATCCACACACGGGTTTAACTCTGGAAGTTGAGTGCACACATTGACAACCGTTCTGTTAGAGAGCTGCGTTTTGGATTTAGAAGCAGATATTTCCCTGTGCTTACTGCTGTTTCTTCCATATGCCGGTAATGGGCTGAAAACGCCTGTTTTGGGACTCTGCAGAGAAAGTGTTTGCAGACTGCTGAATCCACACACGGGTTTAACTCTGGAAGTTGAGTGCACACATTGACAACCGTTCTGTTAGATAGCTGCGTTTTGGATTTAGAAGCAGATATTTCCCTGTGCTTACTGCTGTTTCTTCCATATGCCGGTAATGGGCTGAAAAGGCCTGTTTTGGGACTCTGCAGAGAAAGTGTTTGCAGACTGCTGAATCCACACACGGGTTTAACTCTGGAAGTTGAGTGCACACATTGACAACCGTTCTGTTAGATAGCTGCGTTTTGGATTTAGAAGCAGATATTTCCCTGTGCTTACTGCTGTTTCTTCCATATGCCGGTAATGGGCTGAAAACGCCTGTTTTGGGACTCTGCAGAGAAAGTGTTTGCAGACTGCTGAATCCACACACGGGTTTAACTCTGGAAGTTGAGCGCACACATTGACAACCGTTCTGTTAGATAGCTGCGTTTTGGATTTAGAAGCAGATATTTCCCTGTGCTTACTGCTGTTTCTTCCATATGCCGGTAATGGGCTGAAAACGCCTGTTTTGGGACTCTGCAGAGAAAGTGTTTGCAGACTGCTGAATCCACACACTGGTTTAACTCTGGAAGTTGAGTGCACACATTGACAACCGTTCTGTTAGAGAGCTGCGTTTTGGATTTAGAAGCAGATATTTCCCTGTGCTTACTGCTGTTTCTTCCATATGCCGGTAATGGGCTGAAAACGCCTGTTTTGGGACTCTGCAGAGAAAGTGTTTGCAGACTGCTGAATCCACACACGGGTTTAACTCTGGAAGTTGAGTGCACACATTGACAACCGTTCTGTTAGATAGCTGCGTTTTGGATTTAGAAGCAGATATTTCCCTGTGCTTACTGCTGTTTCTTCCATATGCCGGTAATGGGCTGAAAACGCCTGTTTTGGGACTCTGCAGAGAAAGTGTTTGCAGACTGCTGAATCCACACACGGGTTTAACTCTGGAAGTTGAGTGCACACATTGACAACCGTTCTGTTAGATAGCTGCGTTTTGGATTTAGAAGCAGATATTTCCCTGTGCTTACTGCTGTTTCTTCCATATGCCGGTAATGGGCTGAAAACGCCTGTTTTGGGACTCTGCAGAGAAAGTGTTTGCAGACTGCTGAATCCACACACGGGTTTAACTCTGGAAGTTGAGTGCACACATTGACAACCGTTCTGTTAGATAGCTGCGTTTTGGATTTAGAAGCAGATATTTCCCTGTGCTTACTGCTGTTTCTTCCATATGCCGGTAATGGGCTGAAAACGCCTGTTTTGGGACTCTGCAGAGAAAGTGTTTGCAGACTGCTGAATCCACACACGGGTTTAACTCTGGAAGTTGAGTGCACACATTGACAACCGTTCTGTTAGATAGCTGCGTTTTGGATTTAGAAGCAGATATTTCCCTGTGCTTACTGCTGTTTCTTCCATATGCCGGTAATGGGCTGAAAAGGCCTGTTTTGGGACTCTGCAGAGAAAGTGTTTGCAGACTGCTGAATCCACACACGGGTTTAACTCTGGAAGTTGAGTGCACACATTGACAACCGTTCTGTTAGATAGCTGCGTTTTGGATTTAGAAGCAGATATTTCCCTGTGCTTACTGCTGTTTCTTCCATATGCCGGTAATGGGCTGAAAACGCCTGTTTTGGGACTCTGCAGAGAAAGTGTTTGCAGACTGCTGAATCCACACACGGGTTTAACTCTGGAAGTTGAGTGCACACATTGACAACCGTTCTGTTAGATAGCTGCGTTTTGGATTTAGAAGCAGATATTTCCCTGTGCTTACTGCTGTTTCTTCCATATGCCGGTAATGGGCTGAAAACGCCTGTTTTGGGACTCTGCAGAGAAAGTGTTTGCAGACTGCTGAATCCACACACGGGTTTAACTCTGGAAGTTGAGTGCACACATTGACAACCGTTCTGTTAGATAGCTGCGTTTTCGATTTAGAAGCAGATATTTCCCTGTGCTTACCGCTGTTTCTTCCATATGCCGGTAATGGGCTGAAAACGCCTGTTTTGGGACTCTGCAGAGAAAGTGTTTGCAGACTGCTGAATCCACACACGGGTTTAACTCTGGAAGTTGAGTGCACACATTGACAACCGTTCTGTTAGATAGCTGCGTTTTGGATTTAGAAGCAGATATTTCCCTGTGCTTACTGCTGTTTCTTCCATATGCCGGTAATGGGCTGAAAACGCCTGTTTTGGGACTCTGCAGAGAAAGTGTTTGCAGACTGCTGAATCCACACACGGGTTTAACTCTGGAAGTTGAGTGCACACGTTGACAACCGTTCTGTTAGATAGCTGCGTTTTGGATTTAGAAGCAGATATTTCCCTGTGCTTACTGCTGTTTCTTCCATATGCCGGTAATGGGCTGAAAACGCCTGTTTTGGGACTCTGCACAGAAAGTGTTTGCAGACTGCTGAATCCACACACGGGTTTAACTCTGGAAGTTGAGTGCACACATTGACAACCGTTCTGTTAGATAGCTGCGTTTTGGATTTAGAAGCAGATATTTCCCTGTGCTTACTGCTGTTTCTTCCATATGCCGGTAATGGGCTGAAAACGCCTGTTTTGGGACTCTGCAGAGAAAGTGTTTGCAGACTGCTGAATCCACACACGGGTTTAACTCTGGAAGTTGAGTGCACACATTGACAACCGTTCTGTTAGATAGCTGCGTTTTGGATTTAGAAGCAGATATTTCCCTGTGCTTACTGCTGTTTCTTCCATATGCCGGTAATGGGCTGAAAACGCCTGTTTTGGGACTCTGCAGAGAAAGTGTTTGCAGACTGCTGAATCCACACACGGGTTTAACTCTGGAAGTTGAGTGCACACATTGACAACCGTTCTGTTAGAGAGCTGCGTTTTGGATTTAGAAGCAGATATTTCCCTGTGCTTACTGCTGTTTCTTCCATATGCCGGTAATGGGCTGAAAACGCCTGTTTTGGGACTCTGCAGAGAAAGTGTTTGCAGACTGCTGAATCCACACACGGGTTTAACTCTGGAAGTTGAGTGCACACATTGACAACCGTTCTGTTAGATAGCTGCGTTTTGGATTTAGAAGCAGATATTTCCCTGTGCTTACTGCTGTTTCTTCCATATGCCGGTAATGGGCTGAAAACGCCTGTTTTGGGACTCTGCAGAGAAAGTGTTTGCAGACTGCTGAATCCACACACGGGTTTAACTCTGGAAGTTGAGTGCACACATTGACAACCGTTCTGTTAGATAGCTGCGTTTTGGATTTAGAAGCAGATATTTCCCTGTGCTTACTGCTGTTTCTTCCATATGCCGGTAATGGGCTGAAAAGGCCTGTTTTGGGACTCTGCAGAGAAAGTGTTTGCAGACTGCTGAATCCACACACGGGTTTAACTCTGGAAGTTGAGTGCACACATTGACAACCGTTCTGTTAGATAGCTGCGTTTTGGATTTAGAAGCAGATATTTCCCTGTGCTTACTGCTGTTTCTTCCATATGCCGGTAATGGGCTGAAAACGCCTGTTTTGGGACTCTGCAGAGAAAGTGTTTGCAGACTGCTGAATCCACACACGGGTTTAACTCTGGAAGTTGAGTGCACACATTGACAACCGTTCTGTTAGATAGCTGCGTTTTGGATTTAGAAGCAGATATTTCCCTGTGCTTACTGCTGTTTCTTCCATATGCCGGTAATGGGCTGAAAACGCCTGTTTTGGGACTCTGCACAGAAGGTGTTTGCAGACTGCTGAATCCACACACGGGTTTAACTCTGGAAGTTGAGTGCACACATTGACAACCGTTCTGTTAGATAGCTGCGTTTTGGATTTAGAAGCAGATATTTCTCTTTACAGCATATACTCTCATTCACTCTGGAATATCCAAACGCAGCTCCTAAAAGAATCGGGTTTCTAAGTATAATCAGATATTTCTCTTTACATCTTGTACCCCAGTACACTCTGATATATGCAAACGCAGCTCCTGGAAGAAACGTGTTTGTAACTCGCTGAATCTGAGCATATATTGAATCTCTTAGGTGAATGAACACACAGCAGAGGAGTTTGAAAAAAACATTTCTTCCATGTTATAGATGCACTGTTACTGCTATTGCTTTTAGGCTGGTGTTTTCCTGGAAATGTTGTTTTTAGAATTTCCATATAAATGGTTTGTAAACTGCTGCTTAAGTGGAGCAGTTTAATTCGTTAAGTTGAATGCCCTCATTCACAATCATTCTGTTAGCTAGCTCCGTTTTGGTTTTAGAAGCCTGTGTTTCTAGTTACAGCATATACTCCCATTCATTCTGGAATAGCCAAACGCAGCTCCCAGAATAGACGTGTTTCTAAGTCGCTGAATCTAAACATAGATTCAACTCCCTTAGGTGAACGAACACACAGCACAGCAGTTTGAAAGAAACGTTTTATTTGAGTTTTAGACGCAGTCTTATTGCTATTTCTTAGAGGCCGGTATTTTGCTGGGAATGTCTGTTTTAGAATCTGCACAAAAATCTTTTCTAAACTGCTGCATAGAAACAACAGTTTATCTCAATAAGCTGAATGCACACAGTGACAACCATTCTGTTAGATGGCTCCGTGTTTGTTTTAGAACCAGATATTTCACTTTAAACCTTATACTCCAGTACACTCTTGAATATGCAAATGCAGCTCCTGGAAGAAACGTGTTTCTTACTCGCTGAATCTGAACATATACTCAAGACTCTTAGGTGAATGAACACAGAGCAGAGCATTTTGAAGAAAACGTTTCTTCTATGTTATAGATGCAGTCTTACTGCTACTTCTTTTAGGCTGGTGTTTTGCTGCAAATGTTGATTTTAGAATTTGCATATAAAGGGTTTCTAAACTGCTGCCTAAGAAGAGCAGATTAACCCTTTAAGTTGAATGCACACATTCACAACCATTCTGTTAGATAGCTCCGTTTTGGTTTTAGAAACAGATATTTCTCTTTACAGCATTTACTCCCATACACTCTGGAATATCGAAATGCAGCTCCCAGAATAAACGTGTTTCAAACTCGCTGAATCCAAACATAGATTCAACGACCTTTGGTGAACGAACACACTGCAGAGCAGTTTGAAAGAAACGTTCCCTCTGAGTTTTAGACGCAGTCTTACTGCTATTTCTTATAGGCCGGTATTTTGCTGGAAATGTCTGTTTGAGAATCTACACAGAAATGTTTTCTAAACTGCTGCATACAAACAGCAGTTTAGCTCAGTAAGTTGAATGCACACATTGACAACCATTCCATTAGATCATCCGTTTTTCTTTTGGAACGAGACATTTGTCTTTACATCTTATACTCCAGTATACTCTGGAATGGGCAAACACAGCTCCTGGAAGAAACGTGTTGCTAACTAGCTGAATCTGAACATATATTCAAGTCTCTTATATGAATGAACACACGGCCGAGCAGTTTGAAAGAAAGGTTTCTTCTGAGTTTTAGACGCAGTCTTAATGCTCTTTTTTATATGTCGGTACTGGGCCGGAAAGGCCTGTTTTGCGACTCTGCACAGAAAGTGTTTGCAGACTGCTGAATCCACACACGGGTTTAACTCTGGAAGTTGAGTGCACACATTGACAACCGTTCTGTTAGATAGCTGCGTTTTGGATTTAGAAGCAGATATTTCCCTGTGCTTACTGCTGTTTCTTCCATATGCCGGTAATGGGCTGAAAACGCCTGTTTTGGGACTCTGCAGAGAAAGTGTTTGCAGACTGCTGAATCCACACACGGGTTTAACTCTGGAAGTTGAGTGCACACATTGACAACCGATCTGTTAGATAGCTGCGTTGTGGATTTAGAAGCAGATATTTCCCTGTGCTTACTGCTGTTTCTTCCATATGCCGGTAATGGGCTGAAAACGCCTGTTTTGGGACTCTGCAGAGAAAGTGTTTGCAGACTGCTGAATCCACACACGGGTTTAACTCTGGAAGTTGAGTGCACACATTGACAACCGTTCTGTTAGATAGCTGCGTTTTGGATTTAGAAGCAGATATTTCCCTGTGCTTACTGCTGTTTCTTCCACATGCCAGTAATGGGCTGAAAAGGCCTGTTTTGGGACTCTGCAGAGAAAGTGTTTGCAGACTGCTGAATCCACACACGGGTTTAACTCTGGAAGTTGAGTGCACACATTGACAACCGTTCTGTTAGATAGCTGCGTTTTGGATTTAGAAGCAGATATTTCCCTGTGCTTACTGCTGTTTCTTCCATATGCCGGTAATGGGCTGAAAACGCCTGTTTTGGGACTCTGCAGAGAAAGTGTTTGCAGACTGCTGAATCCACACACGGGTTTAACTCTGGAAGTTGAGTGCACACATTGACAACCGTTCTGTTAGATAGCTGCGTTTTGGATTTAGAAGCAGATATTTCCCTGTGCTTACTGCTGTTTCTTCCATATGCCGGTAATGGGCTGAAAACGCCTGTTTTGGGACTCTGCAGAGAAAGTGTTTGCAGACTGCTGAATCCACACACGGGTTTAACTCTGGAAGTTGAGTGCACACATTGACAACCGTTCTGTTAGATAGCTGCGTTTTGGATTTAGAAGCAGATATTTCCCTGTGCTTACTGCTGTTTCTTCCATATGCCGGTAATGGGCTGAAAACGCCTGTTTTGGGACTCTGCAGAGAAAGTGTTTGCAGACTGCTGAATCCACACACGGGTTTAACTCTGGAAGTTGAGTGCACACATTGACAACCGTTCTGTTAGATAGCTGCGTTTTGGATTTAGAAGCAGATATTTCCCTGTGCTTACTGCTGTTTCTTCCATATGCCGGTAATGGGCTGAAAACGCCTGTTTTGGGACTCTGCAGAGAAAGTGTTTGCAGACTGCTGAATCCACACACGGGTTTAACTCTGGAAGTTGAGTGCACACATTGACAACCGTTCTGTTAGATAGCTGCGTTTTGGATTTAGAAGCAGATATTTCCCTGTGCTTACTGCTGTTTCTTCCATATGCCGGTAATGGGCTGAAAACGCCTGTTTTGGGACTCTGCAGAGAAAGTGTTTGCAGACTGCTGAATCCACACACGGGTTTAACTCTGGAAGTTGAGTGCACACATTGACAACCGTTCTGTTAGATAGCTGCGTTTTGGATTTAGAAGCAGATATTTCCCTGTGCTTACTGCTGTTTCTTCCATATGCCGGTAATGGGCTGAAAACGCCTGTTTTGGGACTCTGCAGAGAAAGTGTTTGCAGACTGCTGAATCCACACACGGGTTTAACTCTGGAAGTTGAGTGCACACATTGACAACCGTTCTGTTAGATAGCTGCGTTTTGGATTTAGAAGCAGATATTTCCCTGTGCTTACTGCTGTTTCTTCCATATGCCGGTAATGGGCTGAAAACGCCTGTTTTGGGACTCTGCAGAGAAAGTGTTTGCAGACTGCTGAATCCACACACGGGTTTAACTCTGGAAGTTGAGTGCACACATTGACAACCGTTCTGTTAGATAGCTGCGTTTTGGATTTAGAAGCAGATATTTCCCTGTGCTTACTGCTGTTTCTTCCATATGCCGGTAATGGGCTGAAAACGCCTGTTTTGGGACTCTGCAGAGAAAGTGTTTGCAGACTGCTGAATCCACACACGGGTTTAACTCTGGAAGTTGAGTGCACACATTGACAACCGTTCTGTTAGATAGCTGCGTTTTGGATTTAGAAGCAGATATTTCCCTGTGCTTACTGCTGTTTCTTCCATATGCCGGTAATGGGCAGAAAACGCCTGTTTTGGGACTCTGCAGAGAAAGTGTTTGCAGACTGCTGAATCCACACACGGGTTTAACTCTGGAAGTTGAGTGCACACATTGACAACCGTTCTGTTAGATAGCTGCGTTTTGGATTTAGAAGCAGATATTTCCCTGTGCTTACTGCTGTTTCTTCCATATGCCGGTAATGGGCTGAAAACGCCTGTTTTGGGACTCTGCAGAGAAAGTGTTTGCAGACTGCTGAATCCACACACGGGTTTAACTCTGGAAGTTGAGTGCACACATTGACAACCGTTCTGTTAGATAGCTGCGTTTTGGATTTAGAAGCAGATATTTCCCTGTGCTTACTGCTGTTTCTTCCATATGCCGGTAATGGGCTGAAAACGCCTGTTTTGGGACTCTGCAGAGAAAGTGTTTGCAGACTGCTGAATCCACACACGGGTTTAACTCTGGAAGTTGAGTGCACACATTGACAACCGTTCTGTTAGATAGCTGCGTTTTGGATTTAGAAGCAGATATTTCCCTGTGCTTACTGCTGTTTCTTCCATATGCCGGTAATGGGCTGAAAACGCCTGTTTTGGGACTCTGCAGAGAAAGTGTTTGCAGACTGCTGAATCCACACACGGGTTTAACTCTGGAAGTTGAGTGCACACATTGACAACCGTTCTGTTAGATAGCTGCGTTTTGGATTTAGAAGCAGATATTTCCCTGTGCTTACTGCTGTTTCTTCCATATGCCGGTAATGGGCTGAAAACGCCTGTTTTGGGACTCTGCAGAGAAAGTGTTTGCAGACTGCTGAATCCACACACGGGTTTAACTCTGGAAGTTGAGTGCACACATTGACAACCGTTCTGTTAGATAGCTGCGTTTTGGATTTAGAAGCAGATATTTCCCTGTGCTTACTGCTGTTTCTTCCATATGCCGGTAATGGGCTGAAAACGCCTGTTTTGGGACTCTGCAGAGAAAGTGTTTGCAGACTGCTGAATCCACACACGGGTTTAACTCTGGAAGTTGAGTGCACACATTGACAACCGTTCTGTTAGATAGCTGCGTTTTGGATTTAGAAGCAGATATTTCCCTGTGCTTACTGCTGTTTCTTCCATATGCCGGTAATGGGCTGAAAAGGCCTGTTTTGGGACTCTGCAGAGAAAGTGTTTGCAGACTGCTGAATCCACACACGGGTTTAACTCTGGAAGTTGAGTGCACACATTGACAACCGTTCTGTTAGATAGCTGCGTTTTGGATTTAGAAGCAGATATTTCCCTGTGCTTACTGCTGTTTCTTCCATATGCCGGTAATGGGCTGAAAACGCCTGTTTTGGGACTCTGCAGAGAAAGTGTTTGCAGACTGCTGAATCCACACACGGGTTTAACTCTGGAAGTTGAGTGCACACATTGACAACCGTTCTGTTAGATAGCTGCGTTTTGGATTTAGAAGCAGATATTTCCCTGTGCTTACTGCTGTTTCTTCCATATGCCGGTAATGGGCTGAAAACGCCTGTTTTGGGACTCTGCAGAGAAAGTGTTTGCAGACTGCTGAATCCACACACGGGTTTAACTCTGGAAGTTGAGTGCACACATTGACAACCGTTCTGTTAGATAGCTGCGTTTTGGATTTAGAAGCAGATATTTCCCTGTGCTTACTGCTGTTTCTTCCATATGCCGGTAATGGGCTGAAAACGCCTGTTTTGGGACTCTGCAGAGAAAGTGTTTGCAGACTGCTGAATCCACACACGGGTTTAACTCTGGAAGTTGAGTGCACACATTGACAACCGTTCTGTTAGATAGCTGCGTTTTGGATTTAGAAGCAGATATTTCCCTGTGCTTACTGCTGTTTCTTCCATATGCCGGTAATGGGCTGAAAACGCCTGTTTTGGGACTCTGCAGAGAAAGTGTTTGCAGACTGCTGAATCCACACACGGGTTTAACTCTGGAAGTTGAGTGCACACATTGACAACCGTTCTGTTAGATAGCTGCGTTTTGGATTTAGAAGCAGATATTTCCCTGTGCTTACTGCTGTTTCTTCCATATGCCGGTAATGGGCTGAAAACGCCTGTTTTGGGACTCTGCAGAGAAAGTGTTTGCAGACTGCTGAATCCACACACGGGTTTAACTCTGGAAGTTGAGTGCACACATTGACAACCGTTCTGTTAGATAGCTGCGTTTTGGATTTAGAAGCAGATATTTCCCTGTGCTTACTGCTGTTTCTTCCATATGCCGGTAATGGGCTGAAAACGCCTGTTTTGGGACTCTGCAGAGAAAGTGTTTGCAGACTGCTGAATCCACACACGGGTTTAACTCTGGAAGTTGAGTGCACACATTGACAACCGTTCTGTTAGATAGCTGCGTTTTGGATTTAGAAGCAGATATTTCCCTGTGCTTACTGCTGTTTCTTCCATATGCCGGTAATGCGCTGAAAACGCCTGTTTTGGGACTCTGCAGAGAAAGTGTTTGCAGACTGCTGAATCCACACACGGGTTTAACTCTGGAAGTTGAGTGCACACATTGACAACCGTTCTGTTAGATAGCTGCGTTTTGGATTTAGAAGCAGATATTTCCCTGTGCTTACTGCTGTTTCTTCCATATGCCGGTAATGGGCTGAAAAGGCCTGTTTTGGGACTCTGCAGAGAAAGTGTTTGCAGACTGCTGAATCCACATACGGGTTTAACTCTGGAAGTTGAGTGCACACATTGACAACCGTTCTGTTAGAGAGCTGCGTTTTGGATTTAGAAGCAGATATTTCCCTGTGCTTACTGCTGTTTCTTCCATATGCCGGTAATGGGCTGAAAACGCCTGTTTTGGGACTCTGCAGAGAAAGTGTTTGCAGACTGCTGAATCCACACACGGGTTTAACTCTGGAAGTTGAGTGCACACATTGACAACAGTTCTGTTAGATAGCTGCGTTTTGGATTTAGAAGCAGATATTTCCCTGTGCTTACTGCTGTTTCTTCCATATGCCGGTAATGGGCTGAAAACGCCTGTTTTGGGACTCTGCAGAGAAAGTGTTTGCAGACTGCTGAATCCACACACGGGTTTAACTCTGGAAGTTGAGTGCACACATTGACAACCGTTCTGTTAGATAGCTGCGTTTTGGATTTAGAAGCAGATATTTCCCTGTGCTTACTGCTGTTTCTTCCATATGCCGGTAATGGGCTGAAAAGGCCTGTTTTGGGACTCTGCAGAGAAAGTGTTTGCAGACTGCTGAATCCACACACGGGTTTAACTCTGGAAGTTGAGTGCACACATTGACAACCGTTCTGTTAGATAGCTGCGTTTTGGATTTAGAAGCAGATATTTCCCTGTGCTTACTGCTGTTTCTTCCATATGCCGGTAATGGGCTGAAAACGCCTGTTTTGGGACTCTGCAGAGAAAGTGTTTGCAGACTGCTGAATCCACACACGGGTTTAACTCTGGAAGTTGAGTGCACACATTGACAACCGTTCTGTTAGATAGCTGCGTTTTGGATTTAGAAGCAGATATTTCCCTGTGCTTACTGCTGTTTCTTCCATATGCCGGTAATGGGCTGAAAACGCCTGTTTTGGGACTCTGCAGAGAAAGTGTTTGCAGACTGCTGAATCCACACACGGGTTTAACTCTGGAAGTTGAGTGCACTCATTGACAACCGTTCTGTTAGATAGCTGCGTTTTGGATTTAGAAGCAGATATTTCCCTGTGCTTACTGCTGTTTCTTCCATATGCCGGTAATGGGCTGAAAAGGCCTGTTTTGGGACTCTGCAGAGAAAGTGTTTGCAGACTGCTGAATCCACACACGGGTTTAACTCTGGAAGTTGAGTGCACACATTGACAACCGTTCTGTTAGATAGCTGCGTTTTGGATTTAGAAGCAGATATTTCCCTGTGCTTACTGCTGTTTCTTCCATATGCCGGTAATGGGCTGAAA
>NW_026989002.1:0-92527 GCF_030222135.1 Aotus nancymaae
ACTGCTGTTTCTTCCATATGCCGGTAATGGGGCTGAAAACGCCTGTCTTGGGACCTCTGCAGAGAAAGTCTCTGCAGACTGCTGAATCCACACACGGGTTTAACTCTGGAAGTTGAGTGCACACATTGACAACCGTTCTGTTAGATAGCTGCGTTTTGGATTTAGAAGCAGATATTTCCCTGTGCTTACTGCTGTTTCTTCCATATGCCGGTAATGGGCTGAAAACGCCTGTCTTGGGACTCTGCAGAGAAAGTCTCTGCAGACTGCTGAATCCACACACGGGTTTAACTCTGGAAGTTGAGTGCACACATTGACAACCGTTCTGTTAGATAGCTGCGTTTTGGATTTAGAAGCAGATATTTCCCTGTGCTTACTGCTGTTTCTTCCATATGCCGGTAATGGGCTGAAAACGCCTGTTTTGGGACTCTGCAGAGAAAGTCTCTGCAGACTGCTGAAGCCACACACGGGTTTAACTCTGGAAGTTGAGTGCACACATTGACAACCGTTCTGTTAGATAGCTGCGTTTTGGATTTAGAAGCAGATATTTCCCTGTGCTTACTGCTGTTTCTTCCATATGCCCGGTAATGGGCTGGAAAACGCCTGTTTTGGGACTCTGCAGAGAAAGTCTCTGCAGACTGCTGAATCCACACACGGGTTTAACTCTGGAAGTTGAGTGCACACATTGACAACCGTTCTGTTAGATAGCTGCGTTTTGGATTTAGAAGCAGATATTTCCCTGTGCTTACTGCTGTTTCTTCCATATGCCGGTAATGGGCTGAAAACGCCTGTTTTGGGACTCTGCAGAGAAAGTCTCTGCAGACTGCTGAATCCACACACGGGTTTTAACTCTGGAAGTTGAGTGCACACATTGACAACCGTTCTGTTAGATAGCTGCGTTTTGGATTTAGAAGCAGATATTTCCCTGTGCTTACTGCTGTTTCTTCCATATGCCGGTAATGGGCTGAAAACGCCTGTTTTGGGACTCTGCAGAGAAAGTCTCTGCAGACTGCTGAATCCACACACGGGTTTAACTCTGGAAGTTGAGTGCACACATTGACGTTCTGTTAGATAGCTGCGTTTTGGATTTAGAAGCAGATATTTCCCTGTGCTTACTGCTGTTTCTTCCATATGCCGGTAATGGGCTGAAAACGCCTGTTTTGGGACTCTGCAGAGAAAGTCTCTGCAGACTGCTGAATCCACACACGGGTTTAACTCTGAAGTTGAGTGCACACATTGACAACCGTTCTGTTAGATAGCTGCGTTTTGGATTAGAAGCAGATATTTCCCTGTGCTTACTGCTGTTTCTTCCATATGCCGGTAATGGGCTGAAAACGCCTGTTTTGGGACTCTGCAGAGAAAGTCTCTGCAGACTGCTGAATCCACACACGGGTTTTAACTCTGGAAGTTGAGTGCACACATTGACAACCGTTCTGTTAGATAGCTGCGTTTTGGATTTAGAAGCAGATATTTCCCTGTGCTTACTGCTGTTTCTTCCATATGCCGGTAATGGGCTGAAAACGCCTGTTTTGGGACTCTGCAGAGAAAGTCTCTGCAGACTGCTGAATCCACACACGGGTTTAACTCTGGAAGTTGAGTGCACACATTGACAACCGTTCTGTTAGATAGCTGCGTTTTGGATTTAGAAGCAGATATTTTCCCTGTGCTTACTGCTGTTTCTTCCATATGCCGGTAATTGGGCTGAAAACGCCTGTTTTTGGGGACTCTGCAGAGAAAGTCTCTGCAGACTGCTGAATCCACACACGGTTTAACTCTGGAAGTTGAGTGCACACATTGACAACCGTTCTGTTAGATAGCTGCGTTTTGGATTTAGAAGCAGATATTTCCCTGTGCTTACTGCTGTTTCTTCCATATGGCCGGTAATGGGCTGAAAACGCCTGTTTTGGGACTCTGCAGAGAAAGTGTTTTGCAGACTGCTGAATCCACACACGGGTTTAACTCTGGAAGTTGAGTGCACACATTGACAACCGTTCTGTTAGATAGCTGCGTTTTGGATTTAGAAGCAGATATTTCCCTGTGCTCACTGCTGTTTCTTCCATATGCCGGTAATGGGCTGAAAACAGCCTGTTTTGGGACTCTGCAGAGAAAGTCTCTGCAGACTGCTGAATCCACACACGGGTTTAACTCTGGAAGTTGAGTGCACACATTGACAACCGTTCTGTTAGATAGCTGCGTTTTGGATTTAGAAGCAGATATTTCCCTGTGCTTACTGCTGTTTCTTCCATATGCCGGTAATGGGCTGAAAACGCCAGTTTTGGGACTCTGCAGAGAAAGTCTCTGCAGACTGCTGAATCCACACACGGGTTTAACTCTGGAAGTTGAGTGCACACATTGACAACCGTTCTGTTTAGATAGCTGCGTTTTGGATTTAGAAGCAGATATTTCCTGTGCTTACTGCTGTTTCTTTCCTTCATTTTGCCGGTAATGGGCTGAAAACGCCTGTCTTGGGACTCTGCAGAGAAAGTCTCTGCAGACTGCTGAATCCACACACGGGTTTACACTCTGGAAGTTGAGTTGCACACATTGACAACCGTTCTGTTAGATAGCTGCGTTTTGGATTTAGAAGCAGATATTTCCCTGTGCTTACTGCTGTTTCTTCCATATGCCGGTAATGGGCTGAAAACGCCTGTTTTGGGACTCTGCAGAGAAAGTCTCTGCAGACTGCTGAATCCACACACGGGTTTAACTCTGGAAGTTGAGTGCACACATTGACAACCGTTCTGTTAGATAGCTGCGTTTTGGATTTAGAAGCAGATATTTCCCTGTGCTTACTGCTGTTTCTTCCATATGCCGGTAATGGGCTGAAAACGCCTGTTTTGGGACTCTGCCAGAGAAAGTCTCTGCAGACTGCTGAAGCCACACACGGGTTTAACTCTGGAAGTTGAGTGCACACATTGACAACCGTTCTGTTAGATAGCTGCGTTTTGGATTTAGAAGCAGATATTTCCCTGTGCTTACTGCTGTTTCTTCCATATGCCGGTAATGGGCTGAAAACGCCTGTTTTGGGACTCTGCAGAGAAAGTCTCTGCAGACTGCTGAATCCACACACGGGTTTAACTCTGGAAGTTGAGTGCACACATTGACAACCGTTCTGTTAGATAGCTGCGTTTTGGATTTAGAAGCAGATATTTCCCTGTGCTTACTGCTGTTTTCTTCCATATGCCGGTAATGGCTGAAAACGCCTGTTTTGGGACTCTGCAGAGAAAGTCTCTGCAGACTGCTGAATCCACACACGGGTTTAACTCTGGAAGTTGAGTGCACACATTGACAACCGTTCTGTTAGATAGCTGCGTTTTGGATTTAGAAGCAGATATTTCCCTGTGCTTACTGCTGTTTCTTCCATATGCCGGTAATGGGCTGAAAACGCCTGTTTTGGGACTCTGCAGAGAAAGTCTCTGCAGACTGCTGAATCCACACACGGGTTTAACTCTGGAAGTTGAGTGCACACATTGACAACCGTTCTGTTAGATAGCTGCGTTTTGGATTTAGAAGCAGATATTTCCCTGTGCTTACTGCTGTTTCTTCCATATGCCGGTAATGGGCTGAAAACGCCTGTTTTGGGACTCTGCAGAGAAAGTCTCTGCAGACTGCTGAATCCACACACGGGTTTAACTCTGGAAGTTGAGTGCACACATTGACAACCGTTCTGTTAGATAGCTGCGTTTTGGATTTAGAAGCAGATATTTCCCTGTGCTTACTGCTGTTTCTTCCATATGCCGGTAATGGGCTGAAAACGCCTGTTTTGGGACTCTGCAGAGAAAGTCTCTGCAGACTGCTGAATCCACACACGGGTTTAACTCTGGAAGTTGAGTGCACACATTGACAACCGTTCTGTTAGATAGCTGCGTTTTGGATTTAGAAGCAGATATTTCCCTGTGCTTACTGCTGTTTCTTCCATATGCCGGTAATGGGCTGAAAACGCCTGTCTTGGGACTCTGCAGAGAAAGTCTCTGCAGACTGCTGAATCCACACACGGGTTTAACTCTGGAAGTTGAGTGCACACATTGACAACCGTTCTGTTAGATAGCTGCGTTTTGGATTTAGAAGCAGATATTTCCCTGTGCTTACTGCTGTTTCTTCCATATGCCGGTAATGGGCTGAAAACGCCTGTCTTGGGACTCTGCAGAGAAAGTCTCTGCAGACTGCTGAATCCACACACGGGTTTAACTCTGGAAGTTGAGTGCACACATTGACAACCGTTCTGTTAGATAGCTGCGTTTTGGATTTAGAAGCAGATATTTCCCTGTGCTTACTGCTGTTTCTTCCATATGCCGGTAATGGGCTGAAAACGCCTGTTTTGGGACTCTGCAGAGAAAGTCTCTGCAGACTGCTGAATCCACACACGGGTTTAACTCTGGAAGTTGAGTGCACACATTGACAACCGTTCTGTTAGATAGCTGCGTTTTGGATTTAGAAGCAGATATTTCCCTGTGCTTACTGCTGTTTCTTCCATATGCCGGTAATGGGCTGAAAACGCCTGTCTTGGGACTCTGCAGAGAAAGTCTCTGCAGACTGCTGAATCCACACACGGGTTTAACTCTGGAAGTTGAGTGCACACATTGACAACCGTTCTGTTAGATAGCTGCGTTTTGGATTTAGAAGCAGATATTTCCCTGTGCTTACTGCTGTTTCTTCCATATGCCGGTAATGGGCTGAAAACGCCTGTCTTGGGACTCTGCAGAGAAAGTCTCTGCAGACTGCTGAATCCACACACGGGTTTAACTCTGGAAGTTGAGTGCACACATTGACAACCGTTCTGTTAGATAGCTGCGTTTTGGATTTAGAAGCAGATATTTCCCTGTGCTTACTGCTGTTTCTTCCATATGCCGGTAATGGGCTGAAAACGCCTGTTTTGGGACTCTGCAGAGAAAGTCTCTGCAGACTGCTGAATCCACACACGGGTTTAACTCTGGAAGTTGAGTGCACACATTGACAACCGTTCTGTTAGATAGCTGCGTTTTGGATTTAGAAGCAGATATTTCCCTGTGCTTACTGCTGTTTCTTCCATATGCCGGTAATGGGCTGAAAACGCCTGTTTTGGGACTCTGCAGAGAAAGTCTCTGCAGACTGCTGAATCCACACACGGGTTTAACTCTGGAAGTTGAGTGCACACATTGACAACCGTTCTGTTAGATAGCTGCGTTTTGGATTTAGAAGCAGATATTTCCCTGTGCTTACTGCTGTTTCTTCCATATGCCGGTAATGGGCTGAAAACGCCTGTTTTGGGACTCTGCAGAGAAAGTCTCTGCAGACTGCTGAATCCACACACGGGTTTAACTCTGGAAGTTGAGTGCACACATTGACAACCGTTCTGTTAGATAGCTGCGTTTTCGATTTAGAAGCAGATATTTCCCTGTGCTTACTGCTGTTTCTTCCATGTGCCGGTAATGGGCTGAAAACGCCTGTTTTGGGACTCTGCAGAGAAAGTCTCTGCAGACTGCTGAATCCACACACGGGTTTAACTCTGGAAGTTGAGTGCACACATTGACAACCGTTCTGTTAGATAGCTGCGTTTTGGATTTAGAAGCAGATATTTCCCTGTGCTTACTGCTGTTTCTTCCATATGCCGGTAATGGGCTGAAAACGCCTGTTTTGGGACTCTGCAGAGAAAGTCTCTGCAGACTGCTGAATCCACACACGGGTTTAACTCTGGAAGTTGAGTGCACACATTGACAACCGTTCTGTTAGATAGCTGCGTTTTGGATTTAGAAGCAGATATTTCCCTGTGCTTACTGCTGTTTCTTCTATATGCCGGTAATGGGCTGAAAACGCCTGTTTTGGGACTCTGCAGAGAAAGTCTCTGCAGACTGCTGAATCCACACACGGGTTTAACTCTGGAAGTTGAGTGCACACATTGACAACCGTTCTGTTAGATAGCTGCGTTTTGGATTTAGAAGCAGATATTTCCCTGTGCTTACTGCTGTTTCTTCCATATGCCGGTAATGGGCTGAAAACGCCTGTCTTGGGACTCTGCAGAGAAAGTCTCTGCAGACTGCTGAATCCACACACGGGTTTAACTCTGGAAGTTGAGTGCACACATTGACAACCGTTCTGTTAGATAGCTGCGTTTTGGATTTAGAAGCAGATATTTCCCTGTGCTTACTGCTGTTTCTTCCATATGCCGGTAATGGGCTGAAAACGCCTGTCTTGGGACTCTGCAGAGAAAGTCTCTGCAGACTGCTGAATCCACACACGGGTTTAACTCTGGAAGTTGAGTGCACACATTGACAACCGTTCTGTTAGATAGCTGCGTTTTGGATTTAGAAGCAGATATTTCCCTGTGCTTACTGCTGTTTCTTCCATATGCCGGTAATGGGCTGAAAACGCCTGTTTTGGGACTCTGCAGAGAAAGTCTCTGCAGACTGCTGAATCCACACACGGGTTTAACTCTGGAAGTTGAGTGCACACATTGACAACCGTTCTGTTAGATAGCTGCGTTTTGGATTTAGAAGCAGATATTTCCCTGTGCTTACTGCTGTTTCTTCCATATGCCGGTAATGGGCTGAAAACGCCTGTTTTGGGACTCTGCAGAGAAAGTCTCTGCAGACTGCTGAAGCCACACACGGGTTTAACTCTGGAAGTTGAGTGCACACATTGACAACCGTTCTGTTAGATAGCTGCGTTTTGGATTTAGAAGCAGATATTTCCCTGTGCTTACTGCTGTTTCTTCCATATGCCGGTAATGGGCTGAAAACGCCTGTTTTGGGACTCTGCAGAGAAAGTCTCTGCAGACTGCTGAATCCACACACGGGTTTAACTCTGGAAGTTGAGTGCACACATTGACAACCGTTCTGTTAGATAGCTGCGTTTTGGATTTAGAAGCAGATATTTCCCTGTGCTTACTGCTGTTTCTTCCATATGCCGGTAATGGGCTGAAAACGCCTGTCTTGGGACTCTGCAGAGAAAGTCTCTGCAGACTGCTGAATCCACACACGGGTTTAACTCTGGAAGTTGAGTGCACACATTGACAACCGTTCTGTTAGATAGCTGCGTTTTGGATTTAGAAGCAGATATTTCCCTGTGCTTACTGCTGTTTCTTCCATATGCCGGTAATGGGCTGAAAACGCCTGTCTTGGGACTCTGCAGAGAAAGTCTCTGCAGACTGCTGAATCCACACACGGGTTTAACTCTGGAAGTTGAGTGCACACATTGACAACCGTTCTGTTAGATAGCTGCGTTTTGGATTTAGAAGCAGATATTTCCCTGTGCTTACTGCTGTTTCTTCCATATGCCGGTAATGGGCTGAAAACGCCTGTCTTGGGACTCTGCAGAGAAAGTCTCTGCAGACTGCTGAATCCACACACGGGTTTAACTCTGGAAGTTGAGTGCACACATTGACAACCGTTCTGTTAGATAGCTGCGTTTTGGATTTAGAAGCAGATATTTCCCTGTGCTTACTGCTGTTTCTTCCATATGCCGGTAATGGGCTGAAAACGCCTGTTTTGGGACTCTGCAGAGAAAGTCTCTGCAGACTGCTGAATCCACACACGGGTTTAACTCTGGAAGTTGAGTGCACACATTGACAACCGTTCTGTTAGATAGCTGCGTTTTGGATTTAGAAGCAGATATTTCCCTGTGCTTACTGCTGTTTCTTCCATATGCCGGTAATGGGCTGAAAACGCCTGTCTTGGGACTCTGCAGAGAAAGTCTCTGCAGACTGCTGAATCCACACACGGGTTTAACTCTGGAAGTTGAGTGCACACATTGACAACCGTTCTGTTAGATAGCTGCGTTTTGGATTTAGAAGCAGATATTTCCCTGTGCTTACTGCTGTTTCTTCCATATGCCGGTAATGGGCTGAAAACGCCTGTCTTGGGACTCTGGAGAGAAAGTCTCTGCAGACTGCTGAATCCACACACGGGTTTAACTCTGGAAGTTGAGTGCACACATTGACAACCGTTCTGTTAGATAGCTGCGTTTTGGATTTAGAAGCAGATATTTCCCTGTGCTTACTGCTGTTTCTTCCATATGCCGGTAATGGGCTGAAAACGCCTGTCTTGGGACTCTGCAGAGAAAGTCTCTGCAGACTGGTGAATCCACACACGGGTTTAACTCTGGAAGTTGAGTGCACACATTGACAACCGTTCTGTTAGATAGCTGCGTTTTGGATTTAGAAGCAGATATTTCCCTGTGCTTACTGCTGTTTCTTCCATATGCCGGTAATGGGCTGAAAACGCCTGTTTTGGGACTCTGCAGAGAAAGTCTCTGCAGACTGCTGAATCCACACACGGGTTTAACTCTGGAAGTTGAGTGCACACATTGACAACCGTTCTGTTAGATAGCTGCGTTTTGGATTTAGAAGCAGATATTTCCCTGTGCTTACTGCTGTTTCTTCCATATGCCGGTAATGGGCTGAAAACGCCTGTCTTGGGACTCTGCAGAGAAAGTCTCTGCAGACTGCTGAATCCACACACGGGTTTAACTCTGGAAGTTGAGTGCACACATTGACAACCGTTCTGTTAGATAGCTGCGTTTTGGATTTAGAAGCAGATATTTCCCTGTGCTTACTGCTGTTTCTTCCATATGCCGGTAATGGACTGAAAACGCCTGTTTTGGGACTCTGCAGAGAAAGTCTCTGCAGACTGCTGAATCCACACACGGGTTTAACTCTGGAAGTTGAGTGCACACATTGACAACCGTTCTGTTAGATAGCTGCGTTTTGGATTTAGAAGCAGATATTTCCCTGTGCTTACTGCTGTTTCTTCCATATGCCGGTAATGGGCTGAAAACGCCTGTCTTGGGACTCTGCAGAGAAAGTCTCTGCAGACTGCTGAATCCACACACGGGTTTAACTCTGGAAGTTGAGTGCACACATTGACAACCGTTCTGTTAGATAGCTGCGTTTTGGATTTAGAAGCAGATATTTCCCTGTGCTTACTGCTGTTTCTTCCATATGCCGGTAATGGGCTGAAAACGCCTGTTTTGGGACTCTGCAGAGAAAGTCTCTGCAGACTGCTGAATCCACACACGGGTTTAACTCTGGAAGTTGAGTGCACACATTGACAACCGTTCTGTTAGATAGCTGCGTTTTGGATTTAGAAGCAGATATTTCCCTGTGCTTACTGCTGTTTCTTCCATATGCCGGTAATGGGCTGAAAACGCCTGTTTTGGGACTCTGCAGAGAAAGTCTCTGCAGACTGCTGAATCCACACACGGGTTTAACTCTGGAAGTTGAGTGCACACATTGACAACCGTTCTGTTAGATAGCTGCGTTTTGGATTGAGAAGCAGATATTTCCCTGTGCTTACTGCTGTTTCTTCCATATGCCGGTAATGGTCTGAAAACGCCTGTTTTGGGACTCTGCAGAGAAAGTCTCTGCAGACTGCTGAATCCACACACGGGTTTAACTCTGGAAGTTGAGTGCACACATTGACAACCGTTCTGTTAGATAGCTGCGTTTTGGATTTAGAAGCAGATATTTCCCTGTGCTTACTGCTGTTTCTTCCATATGCCGGTAATGGGCTGAAAACGCCTGTCTTGGGACTCTGCAGAGAAAGTCTCTGCAGACTGCTGAATCCACACACGGGTTTAACTCTGGAAGTTGAGTGCACACATTGACAACCGTTCTGTTAGATAGCTGCGTTTTGGATTTAGAAGCAGATATTTCCCTGTGCTTACTGCTGTTTCTTCCATATGCCGGTAATGGGCTGAAAACGCCTGTCTTGGGACTCTGCAGAGAAAGTCTCTGCAGACTGCTGAATCCACACACGGGTTTAACTCTGGAAGTTGAGTGCACACATTGACAACCGTTCTGTTAGATAGCTGCGTTTTGGATTTAGAAGCAGATATTTCCCTGTGCTTACTGCTGTTTCTTCCATATGCCGGTAATGGGCTGAAAACGCCTGTCTTGGGACTCTGCAGAGAAAGTCTCTGCAGACTGCTGAATCCACACACGGGTTTAACTCTGGAAGTTGAGTGCACACATTGACAACCGTTCTGTTAGATAGCTGCGTTTTGGATTTAGAAGCAGATATTTCCCTGTGCTTACTGCTGTTTCTTCCATATGCCGGTAATGGGCTGAAAACGCCTGTTTTGGGACTCTGCAGAGAAAGTCTCTGCAGACTGCTGAATCCACACACGGGTTTAACTCTGGAAGTTGAGTGCACACATTGACAACCGTTCTGTTAGATAGCTGCGTTTTGGATTTAGAAGCAGATATTTCCCTGTGCTTACTGCTGTTTCTTCCATATGCCGGTAATGGGCTGAAAACGCCTGTCTTGGGACTCTGCAGAGAAAGTCTCTGCAGACTGCTGAATCCACACACGGGTTTAACTCTGGAAGTTGAGTGCACACATTGACAACCGTTCTGTTAGATAGCTGCGTTTTGGATTTAGAAGCAGATATTTCCCTGTGCTTACTGCTGTTTCTTCCATATGCCGGTAATGGGCTGAAAACGCCTGTTTTGGGACTCTGCAGAGAAAGTCTCTGCAGACTGCTGAATCCACACACGGGTTTAACTCTGGAAGTTGAGTGCACACATTGACAACCGTTCTGTTAGATAGCTGCGTTTTGGATTTAGAAGCAGATATTTCCCTGTGCTTACTGCTGTTTCTTCCATATGCCGGTAATGGGCTGAAAACGCCTGTTTTGGGACTCTGCAGAGAAAGTCTCTGCAGACTGCTGAAGCCACACACGGGTTTAACTCTGGAAGTTGAGTGCACACATTGACAACCGTTCTGTTAGATAGCTGCGTTTTGGATTTAGAAGCAGATATTTCCCTGTGCTTACTGCTGTTTCTTCCATATGCCGGTAATGGGCTGAAAACGCCTGTTTTGGGACTCTGCAGAGAAAGTCTCTGCAGACTGCTGAATCCACACACGGGTTTAACTCTGGAAGTTCAGTGCACACATTGACAACCGTTCTGTTAGATAGCTGCGTTTTGGATTTAGAAGCAGATATTTCCCTGTGCTTACTGCTGTTTCTTCCATATGCCGGTAATGGGCTGAAAACGCCTGTCTTGGGACTCTGCAGAGAAAGTCTCTGCAGACTGCTGAATCCACACACGGGTTTAACTCTGGAAGTTGAGTGCACACATTGACAACCGTTCTGTTAGATAGCTGCGTTTTGGATTTAGAAGCAGATATTTCCCTGTGCTTACTGCTGTTTCTTCCATATGCCGGTAATGGGCTGAAAACGCCTGTCTTGGGACTCTGCAGAGAAAGTCTCTGCAGACTGCTGAATCCACACACGGGTTTAACTCTGGAAGTTGAGTGCACACATTGACAACCGTTCTGTTAGATAGCTGCGTTTTGGATTTAGAAGCAGATATTTCCCTGTGCTTACTGCTGTTTCTTCCATATGCCGGTAATGGGCTGAAAACGCCTGTCTTGGGACTCTGCAGAGAAAGTCTCTGCAGACTGCTGAATCCACACACGGGTTTAACTCTGGAAGTTGAGTGCACACATTGACAACCGTTCTGTTAGATAGCTGCGTTTTGGATTTAGAAGCAGATATTTCCCTGTGCTTACTGCTGTTTCTTCCATATGCCGGTAATGGGCTGAAAACGCCTGTTTTGGGACTCTGCAGAGAAAGTCTCTGCAGACTGCTGAATCCACACACGGGTTTATCTCTGGAAGTTGAGTGCACACATTGACAACCGTTCTGTTAGATAGCTGCGTTTTGGATTTAGAAGCAGATATTTCCCTGTGCTTACTGCTGTTTCTTCCATATGCCGGTAATGGGCTGAAAACGCCTGTCTTGGGACTCTGCAGAGAAAGTCTCTGCAGACTGCTGAATCCACACACGGGTTTAACTCTGGAAGTTGAGTGCACACATTGACAACCGTTCTGTTAGATAGCTGCGTTTTGGATTTAGAAGCAGATATTTCCCTGTGCTTACTGCTGTTTCTTCCATATGCCGGTAATGGGCTGAAAACGCCTGTCTTGGGACTCTGGAGAGAAAGTCTCTGCAGACTGCTGAATCCACACACGGGTTTAACTCTGGAAGTTGAGTGCACACATTGACAACCGTTCTGTTAGATAGCTGCGTTTTGGATTTAGAAGCAGATATTTCCCTGTGCTTACTGCTGTTTCTTCCATATGCCGGTAATGGGCTGAAAACGCCTGTCTTGGGACTCTGCAGAGAAAGTCTCTGCAGACTGGTGAATCCACACACGGGTTTAACTCTGGAAGTTGAGTGCACACATTGACAACCGTTCTGTTAGATAGCTGCGTTTTGCATTTAGAAGCAGATATTTCCCTGTGCTTACTGCTGTTTCTTCCATATGCCGGTAATGGGCTGAAAACGCCTGTCTTGGGACTCTGCAGAGAAAGTCTCTGCAGACTGCTGAATCCACACACGGGTTTAACTCTGGAAGTTGAGTGCACACATTGACAACCGTTCTGTTAGATAGCTGCGTTTTGGATTTAGAAGCAGATATTTCCCTGTGCTTACTGCTGTTTCTTCCATATGCCGGTAATGGGCTGAAAACGCCTGTCTTGGGACTCTGCAGAGAAAGTCTCTGCAGACTGCTGAATCCACACACGGGTTTAACTCTGGAAGTTGAGTGCACACATTGACAACCGTTCTGTTAGATAGCTGCGTTTTGGATTTAGAAGCAGATATTTCCCTGTGCTTACTGCTGTTTCTTCCATATGCCGGTAATGGGCTGAAAACGCCTGTTTTGGGACTCTGCAGAGAAAGTCTCTGCAGATTGCTGAATCCACACACGGGTTTAACTCTGGAAGTTGAGTGCACACATTGACAACCGTTCTGTTAGATAGCTGCGTTTTGGATTTAGAAGCAGATATTTCCCTGTGCTTACTGCTGTTTCTTCCATATGCCGGTAATGGGCTGAAAACGCCTGTTTTGGGACTCTGCAGAGAAAGTCTCTGCAGACTGCTGAATCCACACACGGGTTTAACTCTGGAAGTTGAGTGCACACATTGACAACCGTTCTGTTAGATAGCTGCGTTTTGGATTGAGAAGCAGATATTTCCCTGTGCTTACTGCTGTTTCTTCCATATGCCGGTAATGGGCTGAAAACGCCTGTTTTGGGACTCTGCAGAGAAAGTCTCTGCAGACTGCTGAATCCACACACGGGTTTAACTCTGGAAGTTGAGTGCACACATTGACAACCGTTCTGTTAGATAGCTGCGTTTTGGATTTAGAAGCAGATATTTCCCTGTGCATACTGCTGTTTCTTCCATATGCCGGTAATGGTCTGAAAACGCCTGTTTTGGGACTCTGCAGAGAAAGTCTCTGCAGACTGCTGAATCCACACACGGGTTTAACTCTGGAAGTTGAGTGCACACATTGACAACCGTTCTGTTAGATAGCTGCGTTTTGGATTTAGAAGCAGATATTTCCCTGTGCTTACTGCTGTTTCTTCCATATGCCGGTAATGGGCTGAAAACGCCTGTTTTGGGACTCTGCAGAGAAAGTCTCTGCAGACTGCTGAATCCACACACGGGTTTAACTCTGGAAGTTGAGTGCACACATTGACAACCGTTCTGTTAGATAGCTGCGTTTTGGATTTAGAAGCAGATATTTCCCTGTGCTTACTGCTGTTTCTTCCATATGCCGGTAATGGGCTGAAAACGCCTGTCTTGGGACTCTGCAGAGAAAGTCTCTGCAGACTGCTGAATCCACACACGGGTTTAACTCTGGAAGTTGAGTGCACACATTGACAACCGTTCTGTTAGATAGCTGCGTTTTGGATTTAGAAGCAGATATTTCCCTGTGCTTACTGCTGTTTCTTCCATATGCCGGTAATGGGCTGAAAACGCCTGTTTTGGGACTCTGCAGAGAAAGTCTCTGCAGACTGCTGAATCCACACACGGGTTTAACTCTGGAAGTTGAGTGCACACATTGACAACCGTTCTGTTAGATAGCTGCGTTTTGGATTTAGAAGCAGATATTTCCCTGTGCTTACTGCTGTTTCTTCCATATGCCGGTAATGGGCTGAAAACGCCTGTCTTGGGACTCTGCAGAGAAAGTCTCTGCAGACTGCTGAATCCACACACGGGTTTAACTCTGGAAGTTGAGTGCACACATTGACAACCGTTCTGTTAGATAGCTGCGTTTTGGATTTAGAAGCAGATATTTCCCTGTGCTTACTGCTGTTTCTTCCATATGCCGGTAATGGGCTGAAAACGCCTGTTTTGGGACTCTGCAGAGAAAGTCTCTGCAGACTGCTGAATCCACACACGGGTTTAACTCTGGAAGTTGAGTGCACACATTGACAACCGTTCTGTTAGATAGCTGCGTTTTGGATTTAGAAGCAGATATTTCCCTGTGCTTACTGCTGTTTCTTCCATATGCCGGTAATGGGCTGAAAACGCCTGTCTTGGGACTCTGCAGAGAAAGTCTCTGCAGACTGCTGAATCCACACACGGGTTTAACTCTGGAAGTTGAGTGCACACATTGACAACCGTTCTGTTAGATAGCTGCGTTTTGGATTTAGAAGCAGATATTTCCCTGTGCTTACTGCTGTTTCTTCCATATGCCGGTAATGGGCTGAAAACGCCTGTTTTGGGACTCTGCAGAGAAAGTCTCTGCAGACTGCTGAATCCACACACGGGTTTAACTCTGGAAGTTGAGTGCACACATTGACAACCGTTCTGTTAGATAGCTGCGTTTTGGATTTAGAAGCAGATATTTCCCTGTGCTTACTGCTGTTTCTTCCATATGCCGGTAATGGGCTGAAAACGCCTGTCTTGGGACTCTGCAGAGAAAGTCTCTGCAGACTGCTGAATCCACACACGGGTTTAACTCTGGAAGTTGAGTGCACACATTGACAACCGTTCTGTTAGATAGCTGCGTTTTGGATTTAGAAGCAGATATTTCCCTGTGCTTACTGCTGTTTCTTCCATATGCCGGTAATGGGCTGAAAACGCCTGTTTTGGGACTCTGCAGAGAAAGTCTCTGCAGACTGCTGAATCCACACACGGGTTTAACTCTGGAAGTTGAGTGCACACATTGACAACCGTTCTGTTAGATAGCTGCGTTTTGGATTTAGAAGCAGATATTTCCCTGTGCTTACTGCTGTTTCTTCCATATGCCGGTAATGGGCTGAAAACGCCTGTTTTGGGACTCTGCAGAGAAAGTCTCTGCAGACTGCTGAATCCACACACGGGTTTAACTCTGGAAGTTGAGTGCACACATTGACAACCGTTCTGTTAGATAGCTGCGTTTTGGATTTAGAAGCAGATATTTCCCTGTGCTTACTGCTGTTTCTTCCATATGCCGGTAATGGGCTGAAAACGCCTGTCTTGGGACTCTGCAGAGAAAGTCTCTGCAGACTGCTGAATCCACACACGGGTTTAACTCTGGAAGTTGAGTGCACACATTGACAACCGTTCTGTTAGATAGCTGCGTTTTCGATTTAGAAGCAGATATTTCCCTGTGCTTACTGCTGTTTCTTCCATATGCCGGTAATGGGCTGAAAACGCCTGTTTTGGGACTCTGCAGAGAAAGTCTCTGCAGACTGCTGAATCCACACACGGGTTTAACTCTGGAAGTTGAGTGCACACATTGACAACCGTTCTGTTAGATAGCTGCGTTTTGGATTTAGAAGCAGATATTTCCCTGTGCTTACTGCTGTTTCTTCCATATGCCGGTAATGGGCTGAAAACGCCTGTCTTGGGACTCTGCAGAGAAAGTCTCTGCAGACTGCTGAATCCACACACGGGTTTAACTCTGGAAGTTGAGTGCACACATTGACAACCGTTCTGTTAGATAGCTGCGTTTTGGATTTAGAAGCAGATATTTCCCTGTGCTTACTGCTGTTTCTTCCATATGCCGGTAATGGGCTGAAAACGCCTGTTTTGGGACTCTGCAGAGAAAGTCTCTGCAGACTGCTGAATCCACACACGGGTTTAACTCTGGAAGTTGAGTGCACACATTGACAACCGTTCTGTTAGATAGCTGCGTTTTGGATTTAGAAGCAGATATTTCCCTGTGCTTACTGCTGTTTCTTCCATATGCCGGTAATGGGCTGAAAACGCCTGTTTTGGGACTCTGCAGAGAAAGTCTCTGCAGACTGCTGAATCCACACACGGGTTTAACTCTGGAAGTTGAGTGCACACATTGACAACCGTTCTGTTAGATAGCTGCGTTTTGGATTTAGAAGCAGATATTTCCCTGTGCTTACTGCTGTTTCTTCCATATGCCGGTAATGGGCTGAAAACGCCTGTTTTGGGACTCTGCAGAGAAAGTCTCTGCAGACTGCTGAAGCCACACACGGGTTTAACTCTGGAAGTTGAGTGCACACATTGACAACCGTTCTGTTAGATAGCTGCGTTTTGGATTTAGAAGCAGATATTTCCCTGTGCTTACTGCTGTTTCTTCCATATGCCGGTAATGGGCTGAAAACGCCTGTCTTGGGACTCTGCAGAGAAAGTCTCTGCAGACTGCTGAATCCACACACGGGTTTAACTCTGGAAGTTGAGTGCACACATTGACAACCGTTCTGTTAGATAGCTGCGTTTTGGATTTAGAAGCAGATATTTCCCTGTGCTTACTGCTGTTTCTTCCATATGCCGGTAATGGGCTGAAAACGCCTGTTTTGGGACTCTGCAGAGAAAGTCTCTGCAGACTGCTGAATCCACACACGGGTTTAACTCTGGAAGTTGAGTGCACACATTGACAACCGTTCTGTTAGATAGCTGCGTTTTGGATTTAGAAGCAGATATTTCCCTGTGCTTACTGCTGTTTCTTCCATATGCCGGTAATGTGCTGAAAACGCCTGTCTTGGGACTCTGCAGAGAAAGTCTCTGCAGACTGCTGAATCCACACACGGGTTTAACTCTGGAAGTTGAGTGCACACATTGACAACCGTTCTGTTAGATAGCTGCGTTTTGGATTTAGAAGCAGATATTTCCCTGTGCTTACTGCTGTTTCTTCCATATGCCGGTAATGGACTGAAAACGCCTGTTTTGGGACTCTGCAGAGAAAGTCTCTGCAGACTGCTGAATCCACACACGGGTTTAACTCTGGAAGTTGAGTGCACACATTGACAACCGTTCTGTTAGATAGCTGCGTTTTGGATTTAGAAGCAGATATTTCCCTGTGCTTACTGCTGTTTCTTCCATATGCCGGTAATGGGCTGAAAACGCCTGTTTTGGGACTCTGCAGAGAAAGTCTCTGCAGACTGCTGAATCCACACACGGGTTTAACTCTGGAAGTTGAGTGCACACATTGACAACCGTTCTGTTAGATAGCTGCGTTTTGGATTTAGAAGCAGATATTTCCCTGTGCTTACTGCTGTTTCTTCCATATGCCGGTAATGGGCTGAAAACGCCTGTCTTGGGACTCTGCAGAGAAAGTCTCTGCAGACTGCTGAATCCACACACGGGTTTAACTCTGGAAGTTGAGTGCACACATTGACAACCGTTCTGTTAGATAGCTGCGTTTTGGATTTAGAAGCAGATATTTCCCTGTGCTTACTGCTGTTTCTTCCATATGCCGGTAATGGGCTGAAAACGCCTGTTTTGGGACTCTGCAGAGAAAGTCTCTGCAGACTGCTGAATCCACACACGGGTTTAACTCTGGAAGTTGAGTGCACACATTGACAACCGTTCTGTTAGATAGCTGCGTTTTGGATTTAGAAGCAGATATTTCCCTGTGCTTACTGCTGTTTCTTCCATATGCCGGTAATGGGCTGAAAACGCCTGTTTTGGGACTCTGCAGAGAAAGTCTCTGCAGACTGCTGAATCCACACACGGGTTTAACTCTGGAAGTTGAGTGCACACATTGACAACCGTTCTGTTAGATAGCTGCGTTTTGGATTTAGAAGCAGATATTTCCCTGTGCTTACTGCTGTTTCTTCCATATGCCGGTAATGGGCTGAAAACGCCTGTTTTGGGACTCTGCAGAGAAAGTCTCTGCAGACTGCTGAATCCACACACGGGTTTAACTCTGGAAGTTGAGTGCACACATTGACAACCGTTCTGTTAGATAGCTGCGTTTTGGATTTAGAAGCAGATATTTCCCTGTGCTTACTGCTGTTTCTTCCATATGCCGGTAATGGGCTGAAAACGCCTGTCTTGGGACTCTGCAGAGAAAGTCTCTGCAGACTGCTGAATCCACACACGGGTTTAACTCTGGAAGTTGAGTGCACACATTGACAACCGTTCTGTTAGATAGCTGCGTTTTGGATTTAGAAGCAGATATTTCCCTGTGCTTACTGCTGTTTCTTCCATATGCCGGTAATGGGCTGAAAACGCCTGTTTTGGGACTCTGCAGAGAAAGTCTCTGCAGACTGCTGAATCCACACACGGGTTTAACTCTGGAAGTTGAGTGCACACATTGACAACCGTTCTGTTAGATAGCTGCGTTTTGGATTTAGAAGCAGATATTTCCCTGTGCTTACTGCTGTTTCTTCCATATGCCGGTAATGGGCTGAAAACGCCTGTTTTGGGACTCTGCAGAGAAAGTCTCTGCAGACTGCTGAATCCACACACGGGTTTAACTCTGGAAGTTGAGTGCACACATTGACAACCGTTCTGTTAGATAGCTGCGTTTTGGATTTAGAAGCAGATATTTCCCTGTGCTTACTGCTGTTTCTTCCATATGCCGGTAATGGGCTGAAAACGCCTGTTTTGGGACTCTGCAGAGAAAGTCTCTGCAGACTGCTGAATCCACACACGGGTTTAACTCTGGAAGTTGAGTGCACACATTGACAACCGTTCTGTTAGATAGCTGCGTTTTGGATTTAGAAGCAGATATTTCCCTGTGCTTACTGCTGTTTCTTCCATATGCCGGTAATGGGCTGAAAACGCCTGTTTTGGGACTCTGCAGAGAAAGTCTCTGCAGACTGCTGAATCCACACATGGGTTTAACTCTGGAAGTTGAGTGCACACATTGACAACCGTTCTGTTAGATAGCTGCGTTTTGGATTTAGAAGCAGATATTTCCCTGTGCTTACTGCTGTTTCTTCCATATGCCGGTAATGGGCTGAAAACGCCTGTTTTGGGACTCTGCAGAGAAAGTCTCTGCAGACTGCTGAATCCACACACGGGTTTAACTCTGGAAGTTGAGTGCACACATTGACAACCGTTCTGTTAGATAGCTGCGTTTTGGATTTAGAAGCAGATATTTCCCTGTGCTTACTGCTGTTTCTTCCATATGCCGGTAATGGGCTGAAAACGCCTGTTTTGGGACTCTGCAGAGAAAGTCTCTGCAGACTGCTGAATCCACACACGGGTTTAACTCTGGAAGTTGAGTGCACACATTGACAACCGTTCTGTTAGATAGCTGCGTTTTGGATTTAGAAGCAGATATTTCCCTGTGCTTACTGCTGTTTCTTCCATATGCCGGTAATGGGCTGAAAACGCCTGTTTTGGGACTCTGCAGAGAAAGTCTCTGCAGACTGCTGAATCCACACACGGGTTTAACTCTGGAAGTTGAGTGCACACATTGACAACCGTTCTGTTAGATAGCTGCGTTTTGGATTTAGAAGCAGATATTTCCCTGTGCTTACTGCTGTTTCTTCCATATGCCGGTAATGGGCTGAAAACGCCTGTCTTGGGACTCTGCAGAGAAAGTCTCTGCAGACTGCTGAATCCACACACGGGTTTAACTGGAAGTTGAGTGCACACATTGACAACCGTTCTGTTAGATAGCTGCGTTTTGGATTTAGAAGCAGATATTTCCCTGTGCTTACTGCTGTTTCTTCCATATGCCGGTAATGGGCTGAAAACGCCTGTTTTGGGACTCTGCAGAGAAAGTCTCTGCAGACTGCTGAATCCACACACGGGTTTAACTCTGGAAGTTGAGTGCACACATTGACAACCGTTCTGTTAGATAGCTGCGTTTTGGATTTAGAAGCAGATATTTCCCTGTGCTTACTGCTGTTTCTTCCATATGCCGGTAATGGGCTGAAAACGCCTGTTTTGGGACTCTGCAGAGAAAGTCTCTGCAGACTGCTGAATCCACACACGGGTTTAACTCTGGAAGTTGAGTGCACACATTGACAACCGTTCTGTTAGATAGCTGCGTTTTGGATTTAGAAGCAGATATTTCCCTGTGCTTACTGCTGTTTCTTCCATATGCCGGTAATGGGCTGAAAACGCCTGTCTTGGGGACTCTGCAGAGAAAGTCTCTGCAGACTGCTGAATCCACACACGGGTTTAACTCTGGAAGTTGAGTGCACACATTGACAACCGTTCTGTTAGATAGCTGCGTTTTGGATTTAGAAGCAGATATTTCCCTGTGCTTACTGCTGTTTCTTCCATATGCCGGTAATGGGCTGAAAACGCCTGTTTTGGGACTCTGCAGAGAAAGTCTCTGCAGACTGCTGAATCCACACACGGGTTTAACTCTGGAAGTTGAGTGCACACATTGACAACCGTTCTGTTAGATAGCTGCGTTTTGGATTTAGAAGCAGATATTTCCCTGTGCTTACTGCTGTTTCTTCCATATGCCGGTAATGGGCTGAAAACGCCTGTCTTGGGACTCTGCAGAGAAAGTCTCTGCAGACTGCTGAATCCACACACGGGTTTAACTCTGGAAGTTGAGTGCACACATTGACAACCGTTCTGTTAGATAGCTGCGTTTTGGATTTAGAAGCAGATATTTCCCTGTGCTTACTGCTGTTTCTTCCATATGCCGGTAATGGGCTGAAAACGCCTGTTTTGGGACTCTGCAGAGAAAGTCTCTGCAGACTGCTGAATCCACACACGGGTTTAACTCTGGAAGTTGAGTGCACACATTGACAACCGTTCTGTTAGATAGCTGCGTTTTGGATTTAGAAGCAGATATTTCCCTGTGCTTACTGCTGTTTCTTCCATATGCCGGTAATGGGCTGAAAACGCCTGTCTTGGGACTCTGCAGAGAAAGTCTCTGCAGACTGCTGAATCCACACACGGGTTTAACTCTGGAAGTTGAGTGCACACATTGACAACCGTTCTGTTAGATAGCTGCGTTTTGGATTTAGAAGCAGATATTTCCCTGTGCTTACTGCTGTTTCTTCCATATGCCGGTAATGGGCTGAAAGCGCCTGTTTTGGGACTCTGCAGAGAAAGTCTCTGCAGACTGCTGAATCCACACACGGGTTTAACTCTGGAAGTTGAGTGCACACATTGACAACCGTTCTGTTAGATAGCTGCGTTTTGGATTTAGAAGCAGATATTTCCCTGTGCTTACTGCTGTTTCTTCCATATGCCGGTAATGGGCTGAAAACGCCTGTTTTGGGACTCTGCAGAGAAAGTCTCTGCAGACTGCTGAATCCACACACGGGTTTAACTCTGGAAGTTGAGTGCACACATTGACAACCGTTCTGTTAGATAGCTGCGTTTTGGATTTAGAAGCAGATATTTCCCTGTGCTTACTGCTGTTTCTTCCATATGCCGGTAATGGGCTGAAAACGCCTGTTTTGGGACTCTGCAGAGAAAGTCTCTGCAGACTGCTGAATCCACACACGGGTTTAACTCTGGAAGTTGAGTGCACACATTGACAACCGTTCTGTTAGATAGCTGCGTTTTGGATTTAGAAGCAGATATTTCCCTGTGCTTACTGCTGTTTCTTCCATATGCCGGTAATGGGCTGAAAACGCCTGTTTTGGGACTCTGCAGAGAAAGTCTCTGCAGACTGCTGAATCCACACACGGGTTTAACTCTGGAAGTTGAGTGCACACATTGACAACCGTTCTGTTAGATAGCTGCGTTTTGGATTTAGAAGCAGATATTTCCCTGTGCTTACTGCTGTTTCTTCCATATGCCGGTAATGGGCTGAAAACGCCTGTCTTGGGACTCTGCAGAGAAAGTCTCTGCAGACTGCTGAATCCACACACGGGTTTAACTCTGGAAGTTGAGTGCACACATTGACAACCGTTCTGTTAGATAGCTGCGTTTTGGATTTAGAAGCAGATATTTCCCTGTGCTTACTGCTGTTTCTTCCATATGCCGGTAATGGGCTGAAAACGCCTGTTTTGGGACTCTGCAGAGAAAGTCTCTGCAGACTGCTGAATCCACACACGGGTTTAACTCTGGAAGTTGAGTGCACACATTGACAACCGTTCTGTTAGATAGCTGCGTTTTGGATTTAGAAGCAGATATTTCCCTGTGCTTACTGCTGTTTCTTCCATATGCCGGTAATGGGCTGAAACGCCTGTCTTGGGACTCTGCAGAGAAAGTCTCTGCAGACTGCTGAATCCACACACGGGTTTAACTCTGGAAGTTGAGTGCACACATTGACAACCGTTCTGTTAGATAGCTGCGTTTTGGATTGAGAAGCAGATATTTCCCTGTGCTTACTGCTGTTTCTTCCATATGCCGGTAATGGGCTGAAAACGCCTGTTTTGGGACTCTGCAGAGAAAGTCTCTGCAGACTGCTGAATCCACACACGGGTTTAACTCTGGAAGTTGAGTGCACACATTGACAACCGTTCTGTTAGATAGCTGCGTTTTGGATTTAGAAGCAGATATTTCCCTGTGCTTACTGCTGTTTCTTCCATATGCCGGTAATGGGCTGAAAACGCCTGTCTTGGGACTCTGCAGAGAAAGTCTCTGCAGACTGCTGAATCCACACACGGGTTTAACTCTGGAAGTTGAGTGCACACATTGACAACCGTTCTGTTAGATAGCTGCGTTTTGGATTTAGAAGCAGATATTTCCCTGTGCTTACTGCTGTTTCTTCCATATGCCGGTAATGGGCTGAAAACGCCTGTTTTGGGACTCTGCAGAGAAAGTCTCTGCAGACTGCTGAATCCACACACGGGTTTAACTCTGGAAGTTGAGTGCACACATTGACAACCGTTCTGTTAGATAGCTGCGTTTTGGATTTAGAAGCAGATATTTCCCTGTGCTTACTGCTGTTTCTTCCATATGCCGGTAATGGGCTGAAAACGCCTGTTTTGGGACTCTGCAGAGAAAGTCTCTGCAGACTGCTGAATCCACACACGGGTTTAACTCTGGAAGTTGAGTGCACACATTGACAACCGTTCTGTTAGATAGCTGCGTTTTGGATTTAGAAGCAGATATTTCCCTGTGCTTACTGCTGTTTCTTCCATATGCCAGTAATGGGCTGAAAACGCCTGTCTTGGGACTCTGCAGAGAAAGTCTCTGCAGACTGCTGAATCCACACACGGGTTTAACTCTGGAAGTTGAGTGCACACATTGACAACCGTTCTGTTAGATAGCTGCGTTTTGGATTTAGAAGCAGATATTTCCCTGTGCTTACTGCTGTTTCTTCCATATGCCGGTAATGGACTGAAAACGCCTGTTCTTGGGACTCTGCAGAGAAAGTCTCTGCAGACTGCTGAATCCACACACGGGTTTAACTCTGGAAGTTGAGTGCACACATTGACAAACCGTTCTGTTAGATAGCTGCGTTTTGGATTTAGAAGCAGATATTTCCCTGTGCTTACTGCTGTTTCTTCCATATGCCGGTAATGGGCTGAAAACGCCTGTTTTGGGACTCTGCAGAGAAAGTCTCTGCAGACTGCTGAATCCACACACGGGTTTAACTCTGGAAGTTGAGTGCACACATTGACAACCGTTCTGTTAGATAGCTGCGTTTTGGATTTAGAAGCAGATATTTCCCTGTGCTTACTGCTGTTTCTTCCATATGCCGGTAATGGGCTGAAAACGCCTGTCTTGGGACTCTGCAGAGAAAGTCTCTGCAGACTGCTGAATCCACACACGGGTTTAACTCTGGAAGTTGAGTGCACACATTGACAACCGTTCTGTTAGATAGCTGCGTTTTCGATTTAGAAGCAGATATTTCCCTGTGCTTACTGCTGTTTCTTCCATGTGCCGGTAATGGGCTGAAAACGCCTGTTTTGGGACTCTGCAGAGAAGTCTCTGCAGACTGCTGAATCCACACACGGGTTTAACTCTGGAAGTTGAGTGCACACATTGACAACCGTTCTGTTAGATAGCTGCGTTTTGGATTTAGAAGCAGATATTTCCCTGTGCTTACTGCTGTTTCTTCCATATGCCGGTAATGGGCTGAAAACGCCTGTTTTGGGACTCTGCAGAGAAAGTCTCTGCAGACTGCTGAATCCACACACGGGTTTAACTCTGGAAGTTGAGTGCACACATTGACAACCGTTCTGTTAGATAGCTGCGTTTTGGATTTAGAAGCAGATATTTCCCTGTGCTTACTGCTGTTTCTTCCATATGCCGGTAATGGGCTGAAAACGCCTGTTTTGGGACTCTGCAGAGAAAGTCTCTGCAGACTGCTGAATCCACACACGGGTTTAACTCTGGAAGTTGAGTGCACACATTGACAACCGTTCTGTTAGATAGCTGCGTTTTGGATTTAGAAGCAGATATTTCCCTGTGCTTACTGCTGTTTCTTCCATATGCCGGTAATGGGCTGAAAACGCCTGTCTTGGGACTCTGCAGAGAAAGTCTCTGCAGACTGCTGAATCCACACACGGGTTTAACTCTGGAAGTTGAGTGCACACATTGACAACCGTTCTGTTAGATAGCTGCGTTTTGGATTTAGAAGCAGATATTTCCCTGTGCTTACTGCTGTTTCTTCCATATGCCGGTAATGGGCTGAAAACGCCTGTCTTGGGACTCTGCAGAGAAAGTCTCTGCAGGACTGCTGAATCCACACACGGGTTTAACTCTGGAAGTTGAGTGCACACATTGACAACCGTTCTGTTAGATAGCTGCGTTTTGGATTTAGAAGCAGATATTTCCCTGTGCTTACTGCTGTTTCTTCCATATGCCGGTAATGGGCTGAAAACGCCTGTTTTGGGACTCTGCAGAGAAAGTCTCTGCAGACTGCTGAATCCACACACGGGTTTAACTCTGGAAGTTGAGTGCACACATTGACAACCGTTCTGTTAGATAGCTGCGTTTTGGATTTAGAAGCAGATATTTCCCTGTGCTTACTGCTGTTTCTTCCATATGCCGGTAATGGGCTGAAAACGCCTGTCTTGGGACTCTGCAGAGAAAGTCTCTGCAGACTGCTGAATCCACACACGGGTTTAACTCTGGAAGTTGAGTGCACACATTGACAACCGTTCTGTTAGATAGCTGCGTTTTGGATTTAGAAGCAGATATTTCCCTGTGCTTACTGCTGTTTCTTCCATATGCCGGTAATGGGCTGAAAACGCCTGTTTTGGGACTCTGCAGAGAAAGTCTCTGCAGACTGCTGAATCCACACACGGGTTTAACTCTGGAAGTTGAGTGCACACATTGACAACCGTTCTGTTAGATAGCTGCGTTTTGGATTTAGAAGCAGATATTTCCCTGTGCTTACTGCTGTTTCTTCCATATGCCGGTAATGGGCTGAAAACGCCTGTTTTGGGACTCTGCAGAGAAAGTCTCTGCAGACTGCTGAATCCACACACGGGTTTAACTCTGGAAGTTGAGTGCACACATTGACAACCGTTCTGTTAGATAGCTGCGTTTTGGATTTAGAAGCAGATATTTCCCTGTGCTTACTGCTGTTTCTTCCATATGCCGGTAATGGGCTGAAAACGCCTGTTTTGGGACTCTGCAGAGAAAGTCTCTGCAGACTGCTGAATCCACACACGGGTTTAACTCTGGAAGTTGAGTGCACACATTGACAACCGTTCTGTTAGATAGCTGCGTTTTGGATTTAGAAGCAGATATTTCCCTGTGCTTACTGCTGTTTCTTCCATATGCCGGTAATGGGCTGAAAACGCCTGTCTTGGGACTCTGCAGAGAAAGTCTCTGCAGACTGCTGAATCCACACACGGGTTTAACTCTGGAAGTTGAGTGCACACATTGACAACCGTTCTGTTAGATAGCTGCGTTTTGGATTTAGAAGCAGATATTTCCCTGTGCTTACTGCTGTTTCTTCCATATGCCGGTAATGGGCTGAAAACGCCTGTTTTGGGACTCTGCAGAGAAAGTCTCTGCAGACTGCTGAATCCACACACGGGTTTAACTCTGGAAGTTGAGTGCACACATTGACAACCGTTCTGTTAGATAGCTGCGTTTTGGATTTAGAAGCAGATATTTCCCTGTGCTTACTGCTGTTTCTTCCATATGCCGGTAATGGGCTGAAAACGCCTGTCTTGGGACTCTGCAGAGAAAGTCTCTGCAGACTGCTGAATCCACACACGGGTTTAACTCTGGAAGTTGAGTGCACACATTGACAAACCGTTCTGTTAGATAGCTGCGTTTTGGATTTAGAAGCAGATATTTCCCTGTGCTTACTGCTGTTTTCTTCCATATGCCGGTAATGGGCTGAAAACGCCTGTTTTGGGACTCTGCAGAGAAAGTCTCTGCAGACTGCTGAATCCACACACGGGTTTAACTCTGGAAGTTGAGTGCACACATTGACAACCGTTCTGTTAGATAGCTGCGTTTTGGATTTAGAAGCAGATATTTCCCTGTGCTTACTGCTGTTTCTTCCATATGCCGGTAATGGGCTGAAAACGCCTGTTTTGGGACTCTGCAGAGAAAGTCTCTGCAGACTGCTGAATCCACACACGGGTTTAACTCTGGAAGTTGAGTGCACACATTGACAACCGTTCTGTTAGATAGCTGCGTTTTGGATTTAGAAGCAGATATTTCCCTGTGCTTACTGCTGTTTCTTCCATATGCCGGTAATGGGCTGAAAACGCCTGTTTTGGGACTCTGCAGAGAAAGTCTCTGCAGACTGCTGAATCCACACACGGGTTTAACTCTGGAAGTTGAGTGCACACATTGACAACCGTTCTGTTAGATAGCTGCGTTTTGGATTTAGAAGCAGATATTTCCCTGTGCTTACTGCTGTTTCTTCCATATGCCGGTAATGGGCTGAAAACGCCTGTTTTGGGACTCTGCAGAGAAAGTCTCTGCAGACTGCTGAATCCACACACGGGTTTAACTCTGGAAGTTGAGTGCACACATTGACAACCGTTCTGTTAGATAGCTGCGTTTTGGATTTAGAAGCAGATATTTCCCTGTGCTTACTGCTGTTTCTTCCATATGCCGGTAATGGCTGAAAACGCCTGTCTTGGGACTCTGCAGAGAAAGTCTCTGCAGACTGCTGAATCCACACACGGGTTTAACTCTGGAAGTTGAGTGCACACATTGACAACCGTTCTGTTAGATAGCTGCGTTTTGGATTTAGAAGCAGATATTTCCCTGTGCTTACTGCTGTTTCTTCCATATGCCGGTAATGGGCTGAAAACGCCTGTTTTGGGACTCTGCAGAGAAAGTCTCTGCAGACTGCTGAATCCACACACGGGTTTAACTCTGGAAGTTGAGTGCACACATTGACAACCGTTCTGTTAGATAGCTGCGTTTTGGATTTAGAAGCAGATATTTCCCTGTGCTTACTGCTGTTTCTTCCATATGCCGGTAATGGGCTGAAAACGCCTGTTTTGGGACTCTGCAGAGAAAGTCTCTGCAGACTGCTGAATCCACACACGGGTTTAACTCTGGAAGTTGAGTGCACACATTGACAACCGTTCTGTTAGATAGCTGCGTTTTCGATTTAGAAGCAGATATTTCCCTGTGCTTACTGCTGTTTCTTCCATGTGCCGGTAATGGGCTGAAAACGCCTGTTTTGGGACTCTGCAGAGAAAGTCTCTGCAGACTGCTGAATCCACACACGGGTTTAACTCTGGAAGTTGAGTGCACACATTGACAACCGTTCTGTTAGATAGCTGCGTTTTGGATTTAGAAGCAGATATTTCCCTGTGCTTACTGCTGTTTCTTCCATATGCCGGTAATGGGCTGAAAACGCCTGTTTTGGGACTCTGCAGAGAAAGTCTCTGCAGACTGCTGAATCCACACACGGGTTTAACTCTGGAAGTTGAGTGCACACATTGACAACCGTTCTGTTAGATAGCTGCGTTTTGGATTTAGAAGCAGATATTTCCCTGTGCTTACTGCTGTTTCTTCCATATGCCGGTAATGGGCTGAAAACGCCTGTTTTGGGACTCTGCAGAGAAAGTCTCTGCAGACTGCTGAATCCACACACGGGTTTAACTCTGGAATTTGAGTGCACACATTGACAACCGTTCTGTTAGATAGCTGCGTTTTGGATTTAGAAGCAGATATTTCCCTGTGCTTACTGCTGTTTCTTCCATATGCCGGTAATGGGCTGAAAACGCCTGTCTTGGGACTCTGCAGAGAAAGTCTCTGCAGACTGCTGAATCCACACACGGGTTTAACTCTGGAAGTTGAGTGCACACATTGACAACCGTTCTGTTAGATAGCTGCGTTTTGGATTTAGAAGCAGATATTTCCCTGTGCTTACTGCTGTTTCTTCCATATGCCGGTAATGGGCTGAAAACGCCTGTCTTGGGACTCTGCAGAGAAAGTCTCTGCAGACTGCTGAATCCACACACGGGTTTAACTCTGGAAGTTGAGTGCACACATTGACAACCGTTCTGTTAGATAGCTGCGTTTTGGATTTAGAAGCAGATATTTCCCTGTGCTTACTGCTGTTTCTTCCATATGCCGGTAATGGGCTGAAAACGCCTGTTTTGGGACTCTGCAGAGAAAGTCTCTGCAGACTGCTGAATCCACACACGGGTTTAACTCTGGAAGTTGAGTGCACACATTGACAACCGTTCTGTGAAGCAGATATTTCCCTGTGCTTACTGCTGTTTTCTTCCATATGCCCGGTAATGGGCTGAAAACGCCTGTCTTGGGACTCTGCAGAGAAAGTCTCTGCAGACTGCTGAATCCACACACGGGTTTAACTCTGGAAGTTGAGTGCACACATTGACAACCGTTCTGTTAGATAGCTGCGTTTTGGATTTAGAAGCAGATATTTCCCTGTGCTTACTGCTGTTTCTTCCATATGCCGGTAATGGGCTGAAAACGCCTGTTTTGGGACTCTGCAGAGAAAGTCTCTGCAGACTGCTGAATCCACACACGGGTTTAACTCTGGAAGTTGAGTGCACACATTGACAACCGTTCTGTTAGATAGCTGCGTTTTGGATTTTAGAAGCAGATATTTCCCTGTGCTTACTGCTGTTTCTTCCATATGCCGGTAATGGGCTGAAAACGCCTGTTTTGGGACTCTGCAGAGAAAGTCCTCTGCAGACTGCTGAATCCACACACGGGTTTAACTCTGGAAGTTGAGTGCACACATTGACCAACCGTTCTGTTAGATAGCTGCGTTTTGGATTTAGAAGCAGATATTTCCCTGTGCTTACTGCTGTTTCTTCCATATGCCGGTAATGGGCTGAAAACGCCTGTTTTGGGACTCTGCAGAGAAAGTCTCTGCAGACTGCTGAATCCACACACGGGTTTAACTCTGGAAGTTGAGTGCACACATTGACAACCGTTCTGTTAGATAGCTGCGTTTTGGATTTAGAAGCAGATATTTCCCTGTGCTTACTGCTGTTTCTTCCATATGCCGGTAATGGGCTGAAAACGCCTGTCTTGGGACTCTGCAGAGAAAAGTCTCTGCAGACTGCTGAATCCACACACGGGTTTAACTCTGGAAGTTGAGTGCACACATTGACAACCGTTCTGTTAGATAGCTGCGTTTTGGATTTAGAAGCAGATATTTCCCTGTGCTTACTGCTGTTTCTTCCATATGCCGGTAATGGGCTGAAAACGCCTGTTTTGGGACTCTGCAGAGAAAGTCTCTGCAGACTGCTGAATCCACACACGGGTTTAACTCTGGAAGTTGAGTGCACACATTGACAACCGTTCTGTTAGATAGCTGCGTTTTGGATTTAGAAGCAGATATTTCCCTGTGCTTACTGCTGTTTCTTCCATATGCCGGTAATGGGCTGAAAACGCCTGTCTTGGGACTCTGCAGAGAAAGTCTCTGCAGACTGCTGAATCCACACACGGGTTTAACTCTGGAAGTTGAGTGCACACATTGACAACCGTTCTGTTAGATAGCTGCGTTTTGGATTTAGAAGCAGATATTTCCCTGTGCTTACTGCTGTTTCTTCCATATGCCGGGTAATGGGCTGAAAACGCCTGTTTTGGGACTCTGCAGAGAAAGTCTCTGCAGACTGCTGAATCCACACACGGGTTTAACTCTGGAAGTTGAGTGCACACATTGACAACCGTTCTGTTAGATAGCTGCGTTTTGGATTTAGAAGCAGATATTTCCCTGTGCTTACTGCTGTTTCTTCCATATGCCGGTAATGGGCTGAAAACGCCTGTCTTGGGACTCTGCAGAGAAAGTCTCTGCAGACTGCTGAATCCACACACGGGTTTAACTCTGGAAGTTGAGTGCACACATTGACAACCGTTCTGTTAGATAGCTGCGTTTTGGATTTAGAAGCAGATATTTCCCTGTGCTTACTGCTGTTTCTTCCATATGCCGGTAATGGGCTGAAAACGCCTGTTTTGGGACTCTGCAGAGAAAGTGTTTGCAGACTGCTGAATCCACACACGGGTTTAACTCTGGAAGTTGAGTGCACACATTGACAAACCGTTCTGTTAGATAGCTGCGTTTTGGATTTAGAAGCAGATATTTCCCTGTGCTTACTGCTGTTTCTTCCATATGCCGGTAATGGGCTGAAAACGCCTGTTTTGGGGACTCTGCAGAGAAAGTCTCTGCAGACTGCTGAATCCACACACGGGTTTAACTCTGGAAGTTGAGTGCACACATTGACAACCGTTCTGTTAGATAGCTGCGTTTTGGATTTAGAAGCAGATATTTCCCTGTGCTTACTGCTGTTTCTTCCATATGCCGGTAATGGGCTGAAAACGCCTGTTTTGGGACTCTGCAGAGAAAGTCTCTGCAGACTGCTGAATCCACACACGGGTTTAACTCTGGAAGTTGAGTGCACACATTGACAACCGTTCTGTTAGATAGCTGCGTTTTGGATTTAGAAGCAGATATTTCCCTGTGCTTACTGCTGTTTCTTCCATATGCCGGTAATGGGCTGAAAACGCCTGTTTTGGGACTCTGCAGAGAAAGTCTCTGCAGACTGCTGAATCCACACACGGGTTTAACTCTGGAAGTTGAGTGCACACATTGACAACCGTTCTGTTAGATAGCTGCGTTTTCGATTTAGAAGCAGATATTTCCCTGTGCTTACTGCTGTTTCTTCCATGTGCCGGTAATGGGCTGAAAACGCCTGTTTTTGGGGACTCTGCAGAGGAAAGTCTCTGCAGGACTGCTGAATCCACACACGGGTTTAACTCTGGAAGTTGAGTGCACACATTGACAACCGTTCTGTTAGATAGCTGCGTTTTGGATTTAGAAGCAGATATTTCCCTGTGCTTACTGCTGTTTCTTCCATATGCCGGTAATGGGCTGAAAACGCCTGTTTTGGGACTCTGCAGAGAAAGTCTCTGCAGACTGCTGAATCCACACACGGGTTTAACTCTGGAAGTTGAGTGCACACATTGACAACCGTTCTGTTAGATAGCTGCGTTTTGGATTTAGAAGCAGATATTTCCCTGTGCTTACTGCTGTTTCTTCCATATGCGGTAATGGGCTGAAAACGCCCTGTTTTGGGACTCTGCAGAGAAAGTCTCTGCAGACTGCTGAATCCACACACGGGTTTAACTCTGGAAGTTGAGTGCACACATTGACAACCGTTCTGTTAGATAGCTGCGTTTTGGATTTAGAAGCAGATATTTCCCTGTGCTTACTGCTGTTTCTTCCATTATGCCGGTAATGGGCTGAAAACGCCTGTCTTGGGACTCTGCAGAGAAAGTCTCTGCAGACTGCTGAATCCACACACGGGTTTAACTCTGGAAGTTGAGTGCACACATTGACAACCGTTCTGTTAGATAGCTGCGTTTTGGATTTAGAAGCAGATATTTCCCTGTGCTTACTGCTGTTTCTTCCATATGCCGGTAATGGGCTGAAAACGCCTGTCTTGGGACTCTGCAGAGAAAGTCTCTGCAGACTGCTGAATCCACACACGGGTTTAACTCTGGAAGTTGAGTGCACACATTGACAACCGTTCTGTTAGATAGCTGCGTTTTGGATTTAGAAGCAGATATTTCCCTGTGCTTACTGCTGTTTCTTCCATATGCCGGTAAAGGGCTGAAAACGCCTGTTTTGGGACTCTGCAGAGAAAGTCTCTGCAGACTGCTGAATCCCACACACGGGTTTAACTCTGGAAGTTGAGTGCACACATTGACAACCGTTCTGTTAGATAGCTGCGTTTTGGATTTAGAAGCAGATTATTTCCCTGTGCTTACTGCTGTTTCTTCCATATGCCGGTAATGGGCTGAAAACGCCTGTCTTGGAACTCTGCAGAGAAAGTCCTCTGCAGACTGCTGAATCCACACACGGGTTTAACTCTGGAAGTTGAGTGCACACATTGACAACCGTTCTGTTAGATAGCTGCGTTTTGGATTTAGAAGCAGATATTTCCCTGTGCTTACTGCTGTTTCTTCCATATGCCGGTAATGGGGCTGAAAACGCCTGTTTTGGGACTCTGCAGAGAAAGTCTCTGCAGACTGCTGAATCCATACACAGGTTTAACTCTGGAAGTTGAGTGCACACATTGACAACCGTTCTGTTAGATAGCTGCGTTTTGGGATTTAGAAGCAGATATTTTCCTGTGCTTACTGCTGTTTCTTCCATATGCCGGTAATGGGCTGAAACGCCTGTTTTGGGGACTCTGCAGAGAAAGTCTCTGCAGACTGCTGAAGCCAGACACGGGTTTTAACTCTGGAAGTTGAGTGCACACATTGACAACCGTTCTGTTAGATAGCTGCGTTTTTGGATTTAGAAGCAGATATTTCCCTGTGCTTACTGCTGTTTTCTTCCATATGCCGGTAATGGGCTGAAAACGCCTGTTTTGGGACTCTGCAGAGAAAGTCTCTGCAGACTGCTGAATCCACACACGGGTTTAACTCTGGAAGTTGAGTGCACACATTGACAACCGTTCTGTTAGATAGCTGCGTTTTGGATTTAGAAGCAGATATTTCCCTGTGCTTACTGCTGTTTCTTCCATATGCCGGTAATGGGCTGAAAACGCCTGTCTTGGGACTCTGCAGAGAAAGTCTCTGCAGACTGCTGAATCCACACACGGGTTTAACTCTGGAAGTTGAGTGCACACATTGACAACCGTTCTGTTAGATAGCTGCGTTTTGGATTTAGAAGCAGATATTTCCCTGTGCTTACTGCTGTTTCTTCCATATGCCGGTATTGGGCTGAAAACGCCTGTCTTGGGACTCTGCAGAGAAAGTCTCTGCAGACTGCTGAATCCACACACGGGTTTAACGCTGGAAGTTGAGTGCACACATTGACAACCGTTCTGTTAGATAGCTGCGTTTTGGATTTAGAAGCAGATATTTCCCTGTGCTTACTGCTGTTTCTTCCATATGCCGGTAATGGGCTGAAAACGCCTGTCTTGGGACTCTGCAGAGAAAGTCTCTGCAGACTGCTGAATCCACACACGGGTTTAACTCTGGAAGTTGAGTGCACACATTGACAACCGTTCTGTTAGATAGCTGCGTTTTTGGATTTAGAAGCAGATATTTCCCTGTGCTTACTGCTGTTTCTTCCATATGCCGGTAATGGGCTGAAAACGCCTGTTTTGGGACTCTGCAGAGAAAGGTCTCTGCAGACTGCTGAATCCACACACGGGTTTAACTCTGGAAGTTGAGTGCACACATTGACAACCGTTCTGTTAGATAGCTGCGTTTTGGATTTAGAAGCAGATATTTCCCTGTGCTTACTGCTGTTTCTTCCATATGCCGGTAATGGGCTGAAAACGCCTGTTTTGGGACTCTGCAGAGAAAGTCTCTGCAGACTGCTGAATCCACACACGGGTTTTAACTCTGGAAGTTGAGTGCACACATTGACAACCGTTCTGTTAGATAGCTGCGTTTTGGATTTAGAAGCAGATATTTTCCCTGTATTTCCCTGTGCTTACTGCTGTTTCTTCCATATGCCGGTAATGGGCTGAAAACGCCTGTCTTGGGACTCTGCAGAGAAAGTCTCTGCAGACTGCTGAATCCACACACGGGTTTAACTCTGGAAGTTGAGTGCACACATTGACAACCGTTCTGTTAGATAGCTGCGTTTTGGATTTAGAAGCAGATATTTCCCTGTGCTTACTGCTGTTTCTTCCATATGCCGGTAATGGGCTAAAAACGCCTGTCTTGGGACTCTGCAGAGAAAGTCTCTGCAGACTGCTGAATCCACACACGGGTTTAACTCTGGAAGTTGAGTGCACACATTGACAACCGTTCTGTTAGATAGCTGCGTTTTGGATTTAGAAGCAGATATTTCCCTGTGCTTACTGCTGTTTCTTCCATATGCCGGTAATGGGCTGAAAACGCCTGTTTTGGGACTCTGCAGAGAAAGTCTCTGCAGACTGCTGAATCCACACACGGGTTTAACTCTGGAAGTTGAGTGCACACATTGACAACCGTTCTGTTAGATAGCTGCGTTTTGGATTTAGAAGCAGATATTTCCCTGTGCTTACTGCTGTTTCTTCCATATGCCGGTAATGGGCTGAAAACGCCTGTCTTGGAACTCTGCAGAGAAAGTCTCTGCAGACTGCTGAATCCACACACGGGTTTAACTCTGGAAGTTGAGTGCACACATTGACAACCGTTCTGTTAGATAGCTGCGTTTTGGATTTAGAAGCAGATATTTCCCTGTGCTTACTGCTGTTTCTTCCATATGCCGGTAATGGGCTGAAAACGCCTGTTTTGGGACTCTGCAGAGAAAGTCTCTGCAGACTGCTGAATCCATACACAGGTTTAACTCTGGAAGTTGAGTGCACACATTGACAACCGTTCTGTTAGATAGCTGCGTTTTGGATTTAGAAGCAGATATTTTCCTGTGCTTACTGCTGTTTCTTCCATATGCCGGTAATGGGCTGAAAACGCCTGTTTTGGGACTCTGCAGAGAAAGTCTCTGCAGACTGCTGAATCCACACACGGGTTTAACTCTGGAAGTTGAGTGCACACATTGACAACCGTTCTGTTAGATAGCTGCGTTTTGGATTTAGAAGCAGATATTTCCCTGTGCTTACTGCTGTTTCTTCCATATGCCGGTAATGGGCTGAAAACGCCTGTTTTGGGACTCTGCAGAGAAAGTCTCTGCAGACTGCTGAAGCCACACACGGGTTTAACTCTGGAAGTTGAGTGCACACATTGACAACCGTTCTGTTAGATAGCTGCGTTTTGGATTTAGAAGCAGATATTTCCCTGTGCTTACTGCTGTTTCTTCCATATGCCGGTAATGGGCTGAAAACGCCTGTTTTGGGACTCTGCAGAGAAAGTCTCTGCAGACTGCTGAATCCACACACGGGTTTAACTCTGGAAGTTGAGTGCACACATTGACAACCGTTCTGTTAGATAGCTGCGTTTTGGATTTAGAAGCAGATATTTCCCTGTGCTTACTGCTGTTTCTTCCATATGCCGGTAATGGTCTGAAAACGCCTGTTTTGGGACTCTGCAGAGAAAGTCTCTGCAGACTGCTGAATCCACACACGGGTTTAACTCTGGAAGTTGAGTGCACACATTGACAACCGTTCTGTTACATAGCTGCGTTTTGGATTTAGAAGCAGATATTTCCCTGTGCTTACTGCTGTTTCTTCCATATGCCGGTAATGGGCTGAAAACGCCTGTTTTGGGACTCTGCAGAGAAAGTCTCTGCAGACTGCTGAATCCACACACGGGTTTAACTCTGGAAGTTGAGTGCACACATTGACAACCGTTCTGTTAGATAGCTGCGTTTTGGATTTAGAAGCAGATATTTCCCTGTGCTTACTGCTGTTTCTTCCATATGCCGGTAATGGGCTGAAAACGCCTGTTTTGGGACTCTGCAGAGAAAGTCTCTGCAGACTGCTGAATCCACACACGGGTTTAACTCTGGAAGTTGAGTGCACACATTGACAACCGTTCTGTTAGATAGCTGCGTTTTGGATTTAGAAGCAGATATTTCCCTGTGCTTACTGCTGTTTCTTCCATATGCCGGTAATGGGCTGAAAACGCCTGTTTTGGGACTCTGCAGAGAAAGTCTCTGCAGACTGCTGAATCCACACACGGGTTTAACTCTGGAAGTTGAGTGCACACATTGACAACCGTTCTGTTAGATAGCTGCGTTTTGGATTTAGAAGCAGATATTTCCCTGTGCTTACTGCTGTTTCTTCCATATGCCGGTAATGGGCTGAAAACGCCTGTCTTGGGACTCTGCAGAGAAAGTCTCTGCAGACTGCTGAATCCACACACGGGTTTAACTCTGGAAGTTGAGTGCACACATTGACAACCGTTCTGTTAGATAGCTGCGTTTTGGATTTAGAAGCAGATATTTCCCTGTGCTTACTGCTGTTTCTTCCATATGCCGGTAATGGGCTGAAAACGCCTGTTTTGGGACTCTGCAGAGAAAGTCTCTGCAGACTGCTGAATCCACACACGGGTTTAACTCTGGAAGTTGAGTGCACACATTGACAACCGTTCTGTTAGATAGCTGCGTTTTGGATTTAGAAGCAGATATTTCCCTGTGCTTACTGCTGTTTCTTCCATATGCCGGTAATGGGCTGAAAACGCCTGTCTTGGGACTCTGCAGAGAAAGTCTCTGCAGACTGCTGAATCCACACACGGGTTTAACTCTGGAAGTTGAGTGCACACATTGACAACCGTTCTGTTAGATAGCTGCCTTTTGGATTTAGAAGCAGATATTTCCCTGTGCTTACTGCTGTTTCTTCCATATGCCGGTAATGGGCTGAAAACGCCTGTTTTGGGACTCTGCAGAGAAAGTCTCTGCAGACTGCTGAATCCACACACGGGTTTAACTCTGGAAGTTGAGTGCACACATTGACAACCGTTCTGTTAGATAGCTGCGTTTTGGATTTAGAAGCAGATATTTCCCTGTGCTTACTGCTGTTTCTTCCATATGCCGGTAATGGGCTGAAAACGCCTGTCTTGGGACTCTGCAGAGAAAGTCTCTGCAGACTGCTGAATCCACACACGGGTTTAACTCTGGAAGTTGAGTGCACACATTGACAACCGTTCTGTTAGATAGCTGCGTTTTGGATTTAGAAGCAGATATTTCCCTGTGCTTACTGCTGTTTCTTCCATATGCCGGTAAAGGGCTGAAAACGCCTGTCTTGGGACTCTGCAGAGAAAGTCTCTGCAGACTGCTGAATCCACACACGGGTTTAACTCTGGAAGTTGAGTGCACACATTGACAACCGTTCTGTTAGATAGCTGCGTTTTGGATTTAGAAGCAGATATTTCCCTGTGCTTACTGCTGTTTCTTCCATATGCCGGTAATGGGCTGAAAACGCCTGTTTTGGGACTCTGCAGAGAAAGTCTCTGCAGACTGCTGAATCCACATACGGGTTTAACTCTGGAAGTTGAGTGCACACATTGACAACCGTTCTGTTAGATAGCTGCGTTTTGGATTTAGAAGCAGATATTTCCCTGTGCTTACTGCTGTTTCTTCCATATGCCGGTAATGGGCTGAAAACGCCTGTTTTGGGACTCTGCAGAGAAAGTCTCTACAGACTGCTGAATCCACACACGGGTTTAACTCTGGAAGTTGAGTGCACACATTGACAACCGTTCTGTTAGATAGCTGCGTTTTGGATTTAGAAGCAGATATTTCCCTGTGCTTACTGCTGTTTCTTCCATGTGCCGGTAATGGGCTGAAAACGCCTGTTTTGGGACTCTGCAGAGAAAGTCTCTGCAGACTGCTGAATCCACACACGGGTTTAACTCTGGAAGTTGAGTGCACACATTGACAACCGTTCTGTTAGATAGCTGCGTTTTGGATTTAGAAGCAGATATTTCCCTGTGCTTACTGCTGTTTCTTCCATGTGCCGGTAATGGGCTGAAAACGCCTGTTTTGGGACTCTGCAGAGAAAGTCTCTGCAGACTGCTGAATCCACACACGGGTTTAACTCTGGAAGTTGAGTGCACACATTGACAACCGTTCTGTTAGATAGCTGCGTTTTGGATTTAGAAGCAGATATTTCCCTGTGCTTACTGCTGTTTCTTCCATATGCCGGTAATGGGCTGAAAACGCCTGTTTTGGGACTCTGCAGAGAAAGTCTCTGCAGACTGCTGAATCCACACACGGGTTTAACTCTGGAAGTTGAGTGCACACATTGACAACCGTTCTGTTAGATAGCTGCGTTTTGGATTTAGAAGCAGATATTTCCCTGTGCTTACTGCTGTTTCTTCCATATGCCGGTAATGGGCTGAAAACGCCTGTTTTGGGACTCTGCAGAGAAAGTCTCTGCAGACTGCTGAATCCACACACGGGTTTAACTCTGGAAGTTGAGTGCACACATTGACAACCGTTCTGTTAGATAGCTGCGTTTTGGATTTAGAAGCAGATACTTCCCTGTGCTTACTGCTGTTTCTTCCATATGCCGGTAATGGGCTGAAAACGCCTGTTTTGGGACTCTGCAGAGAAAGTCTCTGCAGACTGCTGAATCCACACACGGGTTTAACTCTGGAAGTTGAGTGCACACATTGACAACCGTTCTGTTAGATAGCTGCGTTTTGGATTTAGAAGCAGATATTTCCCTGTGCTTACTGCTGTTTCTTCCATAATGCCGGTAATGGGCTGAAAACGCCTGTTTTGGGACTCTGCAGAGAAAGTCTCTGCAGACTGCTGAATCCACACACGGGTTTAACTCTGGAAGTTGAGTGCACACATTGACAACCGTTCTGTTAGATAGCTGCGTTTTGGATTTAGAAGCAGATATTTCCCTGTGCTTACTGCTGTTTCTTCCATATGCCGGTAATGGGCTGAAAACGCCTGTCTTGGGACTCTGCAGAGAAAGTCTCTGCAGACTGCTGAATCCACACACGGGTTTAACTCTGGAAGTTGAGTGCACACATGACAACCGTTCTGTTAGATAGCTGCGTTTTGGATTTAGAAGCAGATATTTCCCTGTGCTTACTGCTGTTTCTTCCATATGCCGGTAATGGGCTGAAAACGCCTGTCTTGGGACTCTGCAGAGAAAGTCTCTGCAGACTGCTGAATCCACACACGGGTTTAACTCTGGAAGTTGAGTGCACACATTGACAACCGTTCTGTTAGATAGCTGCGTTTTGGATTTAGAAGCAGATATTTCCCTGTGCTTACTGCTGTTTCTTCCATATGCCGGTAATGGGCTGAAAACGCCTGTTTTGGGACTCTGCAGAGAAAGTCTCTGCAGACTGCTGAATCCACACACGGGTTTAACTCTGGAAGTTGAGTGCACACATTGACAACCGTTCTGTTAGATAGCTGCGTTTTGGATTTAGAAGCAGATATTTCCCTGTGCTTACTGCTGTTTCTTCCATATGCCGGTAATGGGCTGAAAACGCCTGTCTTGGGACTCTGCAGAGAAAGTCTCTGCAGACTGCTGAATCCACACACGGGTTTAACTCTGGAAGTTGAGTGCACACATTGACAACCGTTCTGTTAGATAGCTGCGTTTTGGATTTAGAAGCAGATATTTCCCTGTGCTTACTGCTGTTTCTTCCATATGCCGGTAATGGGCTGAAAACGCCTGTTTTGGGACTCTGCAGAGAAAGTCTCTGCAGACTGCTGAATCCACACACGGGTTTAACTCTGGAAGTTGAGTGCACACATTGACAACCGTTCTGTTAGATAGCTGCGTTTTGGATTTAGAAGCAGATATTTCCCTGTGCTTACTGCTGTTTCTTCCATATGCCGGTAATGGGCTGAAAACGCCTGTTTTGGGACTCTGCAGAGAAAGTCTCTGCAGACTGCTGAAGCCACACACGGGTTTAACTCTGGAAGTTGAGTGCACACATTGACAACCGTTCTGTTAGATAGCTGCGTTTTGGATTTAGAAGCAGATATTTCCCTGTGCTTACTGCTGTTTCTTCCATATGCCGGTAATGGGCTGAAAACGCCTGTTTTGGGACTCTGCAGAGAAAGTCTCTGCAGACTGCTGAATCCACACACGGGTTTAACTCTGGAAGTTGAGTGCACACATTGACAACCGTTCTGTTAGATAGCTGCGTTTTGGATTTAGAAGCAGATATTTCCCTGTGCTTACTGCTGTTTCTTCCATATGCCGGTAATGGTCTGAAAACGCCTGTTTTGGGACTCTGCAGAGAAAGTCTCTGCAGACTGCTGAATCCACACACGGGTTTAACTCTGGAAGTTGAGTGCACACATTGACAACCGTTCTGTTAGATAGCTGCGTTTTGGATTTAGAAGCAGATATTTCCCTGTGCTTACTGCTGTTTCTTCCATATGCCGGTAAAGGGCTGAAAACGCCTGTTTTGGGACTCTGCACAGAAAGTCTCTGCAGACTGCTGAATCCACACACCGGTTTAACTCTGGAAGGTGAGTGCACACATTGACAACCGTTCTGTTAGATAGCTGCGTTTTGGATTTAGAAGCAGATATTTCCCTGTGCTTACTGCTGTTTCTTCCATATGCCGGTAATGGGCTGAAAACGCCTGTTTTGGGACTCTGCAGAGAAAGTCTCTGCAGACTGCTGAATCCACACACGGGTTTAACTCTGGAACTTGAGTGCACACATTGACAACCGTTCTGTTACATAGCTGCGTTTTGGATTTAGAAGCAGATATTTCCCTGTGCTTACTGCTGTTTCTTCCATATGCCGGTAATGGGCTGAAAACGCCTGTTTTGGGACTCTGCAGAGAAAGTCTCTGCAGACTGCTGAATCCACACACGGGTTTAACTCTGGAAGTTGAGTGCACACATTGACAACCGTTCTGTTAGATAGCTGCGTTTTGGATTTAGAAGCAGATATTTCCCTGTGCTTACTGCTGTTTCTTCCATATGCCGGTAATGGGCTGAAAACGCCTGTCTTGGGACTCTGCAGAGAAAGTCTCTGCAGACTGCTGAATCCACACACGGGTTTAACTCTGGAAGTTGAGTGCACACATTGACAACCGTTCTGTTAGATAGCTGCGTTTTGGATTTAGAAGCAGATATTTCCCTGTGCTTACTGCTGTTTCTTCCATATGCCGGTAATGGGCTGAAAACGCCTGTCTTGGGACTCTGCAGAGAAAGTCTCTGCAGACTGCTGAATCCACACACGGGTTTTAACTCTGGAAGTTGAGTGCACACATTGACAACCGTTCTGTTAGATAGCTGCGTTTTGGATTTAGAAGCAGATATTTCCCTGTGCTTACTGCTGTTTCTTCCATATGCCGGTAATGGGCTGAAAACGCCTGTCTTGGGACTCTGCAGAGAAAGTCTCTGCAGACTGCTGAATCCACACACGGGTTTAACTCTGGAAGTTGAGTGCACACATTGACAACCGTTCTGTTAGATAGCTGCGTTTTGGATTTAGAAGCAGATATTTCCCTGTGCTTACTGCTGTTTCTTCCATATGCCGGTAATGGGCTGAAAACGCCTGTTTTGGGACTCTGCAGAGAAAGTCTCTGCAGACTGATGAATCCACACACGGGTTTAACTCTGGAAGTTGAGTGCACACATTGACAACCGTTCTGTTAGATAGCTGCGTTTTGGATTTAGAAGCAGATATTTCCCTGTGCTTACTGCTGTTTCTTCCATATGCCGGTAATGGGCTGAAAACGCCTGTCTTGGGACTCTGCAGAGAAAGTCTCTGCAGACTGCTGAATCCACACACGGGTTTAACTCTGGAAGTTGAGTGCACACATTGACAACCGTTCTGTTAGATAGCTGCGTTTTGGATTTAGAAGCAGATATTTCCCTGTGCTTACTGCTGTTTCTTCCATATGCCGGTAATGGGCTGAAAACGCCTGTTTTGGGACTCTGCAGAGAAAGTCTCTGCAGACTGCTGAATCCACACACGGGTTTAACTCTGGAAGTTGAGTGCACACATTGACAACCGTTCTGTTAGATAGCTGCGTTTTGGATTTAGAAGCAGATATTTCCCTGTGCTTACTGCTGTTTCTTCCATATGCCGGTAATGGGCTGAAAACGCCTGTCTTGGGACTCTGCAGAGAAAGTCTCTGCAGACTGGTGAATCCACACACGGGTTTAACTCTGGAAGTTGAGTGCACACATTGACAACCGTTCTGTTAGATAGCTGCGTTTTGGATTTAGAAGCAGATATTTCCCTGTGCTTACTGCTGTTTCTTCCATATGCCGGTAATGGGCTGAAAACGCCTGTTTTGGGACTCTGCAGAGAAAGTGTCTGCAGACTGCTGAATCCACACACGGGTTTAACTCTGGAAGTTGAGTGCACACATTGACAACCGTTCTGTTAGATAGCTGCGTTTTGGATTTAGAAGCAGATATTTCCCTGTGCTTACTGCTGTTTCTTCCATATGCCGGTAATGGGCTGAAAACGCCTGTCTTGGAACTCTGCAGAGAAAGTCTCTGCAGACTGCTGAATCCACACACGGGTTTAACTCTGGAAGTTGAGTGCACACATTGACAACCGTTCTGTTAGATAGCTGCGTTTTGGATTTAGAAGCAGATATTTCCCTGTGCTTACTGCTGTTTCTTCCATATGCCGGTAATGGGCTGAAAACGCCTGTTTTGGGACTCTGCAGAGAAAGTCTCTGCAGACTGCTGAATCCACACACGGGTTTAACTCTGGAAGTTGAGTGCACACATTGACAACCGTTCTGTTAGATAGCTGCGTTTTGGATTTAGAAGCAGATATTTCCCTGTGCTTACTGCTGTTTCTTCCATATGCCGGTAATGGGCTGAAAACGCCTGTCTTGGGACTCTGCAGAGAAAGTCTCTGCAGACTGCTGAATCCACACACGGGTTTAACTCTGGAAGTTGAGTGCACACATTGACAACCGTTCTGTTAGATAGCTGCGTTTTGGATTTAGAAGCAGATATTTCCCTGTGCTTACTGCTGTTTCTTCCATATGCCGGTAATGGGCTGAAAACGCCTGTTTTGGGACTCTGCAGAGAAAGTCTCTGCAGACTGCTGAATCCACACACGGGTTTAACTCTGGAAGTTGAGTGCACACATTGACAACCGTTCTGTTAGATAGCTGCGTTTTGGATTTAGAAGCAGATATTTCCCTGTGCTTACTGCTGTTTCTTCCATATGCCGGTAATGGGCTGAAAACGCCTGTTTTGGGACTCTGCAGAGAAAGTCTCTGCAGACTGCTGAATCCACACACGGGTTTAACTCTGGAAGTTGAGTGCACACATTGACAACCGTTCTGTTAGATAGCTGCGTTTTGGATTTAGAAGCAGATATTTCCCTGTGCTTACTGCTGTTTCTTCCATATGCCGGTAATGGGCTGAAAACGCCTGTCTTGGGACTCTGCAGAGAAAGTCTCTGCAGACTGCTGAATCCACACACGGGTTTAACTCTGGAAGTTGAGTGCACACATTGACAACCGTTCTGTTAGATAGCTGCGTTTTGGATTTAGAAGCAGATATTTCCCTGTGCTTACTGCTGTTTCTTCCATATGCCGGTAATGGGCTGAAAACGCCTGTTTTGGGACTCTGCAGAGAAAGTCTCTGCAGACTGCTGAATCCACACACGGGTTTAACTCTGGAAGTTGAGTGCACACATTGACAACCGTTCTGTTAGATAGCTGCGTTTTGGATTTAGAAGCAGATATTTCCCTGTGCTTACTGCTGTTTCTTCCATATGCCGGTAATGGGCTGAAAACGCCTGTTTTGGGACTCTGCAGAGAAAGTCTCTGCAGACTGCTGAATCCACACACGGGTTTAACTCTGGAAGTTGAGTGCACACATTGACAACCGTTCTGTTAGATAGCTGCGTTTTGGATTTAGAAGCAGATATTTCCCTGTGCTTACTGCTGTTTCTTCCATATGCCGGTAATGGGCTGAAAACGCCTGTTTTGGGACTCTGCAGAGAAAGTCTCTGCAGACTGCTGAATCCACACACGGGTTTAACTCTGGAAGTTGAGTGCACACATTGACAACCGTTCTGTTAGATAGCTGCGTTTTGGATTTAGAAGCAGATATTTCCCTGTGCTTACTGCTGTTTCTTCCATATGCCGGTAATGGTCTGAAAACGCCTGTTTTGGGACTCTGCAGAGAAAGTCTCTGCAGACTGCTGAATCCACACACGGGTTTAACTCTGGAAGTTGAGTGCACACATTGACAACCGTTCTGTTAGATAGCTGCGTTTTGGATTTAGAAGCAGATATTTCCCTGTGCTTACTGCTGTTTCTTCCATATGCCGGTAATGGGCTGAAAACGCCTGTTTTGGGACTCTGCAGAGAAAGTCTCTGCAGACTGCTGAATCCACACACGGGTTTAACTCTGGAAGTTCAGTGCACACATTGACAACCGTTCTGTTAGATAGCTGCGTTTTGGATTTAGAAGCAGATATTTCCCTGTGCTTACTGCTGTTTCTTCCATATGCCGGTAATGGTCTGAAAACGCCTGTTTTGGGACTCTGCAGAGAAAGTCTCTGCAGACTGCTGAATCCACACACGGGTTTAACTCTGGAAGTTGAGTGCACACATTGACAACCGTTCTGTTAGATAGCTGCGTTTTGGATTTAGAAGCAGATATTTCCCTGTGCTTACTGCTGTTTCTTCCATATGCCGGTAATGGGCTGAAAACGCCTGTCTTGGGACTCTGCAGAGAAAGTCTCTGCAGACTGCTGAATCCACACACGGGTTTAACTCTGGAAGTTGAGTGCACACATTGACAACCGTTCTGTTAGATAGCTGCGTTTTGGATTTAGAAGCAGATATTTCCCTGTGCTTACTGCTGTTTCTTCCATATGCCGGTAATGGGCTGAAAACGCCTGTCTTGGGACTCTGCAGAGAAAGTCTCTGCAGACTGCTGAATCCACACACGGGTTTAACTCTGGAAGTTGAGTGCACACATTGACAACCGTTCTGTTAGATAGCTGCGTTTTGGATTTAGAAGCAGATATTTCCCTGTGCTTACTGCTGTTTCTTCCATATGCCGGTAATGGGCTGAAAACGCCTGTTTTGGGACTCTGCAGAGAAAGTCTCTGCAGACTGCTGAATCCACACACGGGTTTAACTCTGGAAGTTGAGTGCACACATTGACAACCGTTCTGTTAGATAGCTGCGTTTTGGATTTAGAAGCAGATATTTCCCTGTGCTTACTGCTGTTTCTTCCATATGCCGGTAATGGGCTGAAAACGCCTGTTTTGGGACTCTGCAGAGAAAGTCTCTGCAGACTGCTGAATCCACACACGGGTTTAACTCTGGAAGTTGAGTGCACACATTGACAACCGTTCTGTTAGATAGCTGCGTTTTGGATTTAGAAGCAGATATTTCCCTGTGCTTACTGCTGTTTCTTCCATATGCCGGTAATGGGCTGAAAACGCCTGTTTTGGGACTCTGCAGAGAAAGTCTCTGCAGACTGCTGAATCCACACACGGGTTTAACTCTGGAAGTTGAGTGCACACATTGACAACCGTTCTGTTAGATAGCTGCGTTTTGGATTTACAAGCAGATATTTCCCTGTGCTTACTGCTGTTTCTTCCATATGCCGGTAATGGGCTGAAAACGCCTGTTTTGGGACTCTGCAGAGAAAGTCTCTGCAGACTGCTGAATCCACACACGGGTTTAACTCTGGAAGTTGAGTGCACACATTGACAACCGTTCTGTTAGATAGCTGCGTTTTGGATTTAGAAGCAGATATTTCCCTGTGCTTACTGCTGTTTCTTCCATATGCCGGTAATGGTCTGAAAACGCCTGTTTTGGGACTCTGCAGAGAAAGTCTCTGCAGACTGCTGAATCCACACACGGGTTTAACTCTGGAAGTTGAGTGCACACATTGACAACCGTTCTGTTAGATAGCTGCGTTTTGGATTTAGAAGCAGATATTTCCCTGTGCTTACTGCTGTTTCTTCCATATGCCGGTAATGGGCTGAAAACGCCTGTTTTGGGACTCTGCAGAGAAAGTCTCTGCAGACTGCTGAATCCACACACGGGTTTAACTCTGGAAGTTGAGTGCACACATTGACAACCGTTCTGTTAGATAGCTGCGTTTTGGATTTAGAAGCAGATATTTCCCTGTGCTTACTGCTGTTTCTTCCATATGCCGGTAATGGGCTGAAAACGCCTGTTTTGGGACTCTGCAGAGAAAGTCTCTGCAGACTGCTGAATCCACACACGGGTTTAACTCTGGAAGTTGAGTCCACACATTGACAACCGTTCTGTTAGATAGCTGCGTTTTGGATTTAGAAGCAGATATTTCCCTGTGCTTACTGCTGTTTCTTCCATATGCCGGTAATGGGCTGAAAACGCCTGTTTTGGGACTCTGCAGAGAAAGTCTCTGCAGACTGCTGAATCCACACACGGGTTTAACTCTGGAAGTTGAGTGCACACATTGACAACCGTTCTGTTAGATAACTGCGTTTTGGATTTAGAAGCAGATATTTCCCTGTGCTTACTGCTGTTTCTTCCATATGCCGGTAATGGGCTGAAAACGCCTGTTTTGGGACTCTGCAGAGAAAGTCTCTGCAGACTGCTGAATCCACACACGGGTTTAACTCTGGAAGTTGAGTGCACACATTGACAACCGTTCTGTTAGATAGCTGCGTTTTGGATTTAGAAGCAGATATTTCCCTGTGCTTACTGCTGTTTCTTCCATATGCCGGTAATGGGCTGAAAACGCCTGTTATGGGACTCTGCAGAGAAAGTCTCTGCAGACTGCTGAATCCACACACGGGTTTAACTCTGGAAGTTGAGTGCACACATTGACAACCGTTCTGTTAGATAGCTGCGTTTTGGATTTAGAAGCAGATATTTCCCTGTGCTTACTGCTGTTTCTTCCATATGCCGGTAATGGGCTGAAAACGCCTGTCTTGGGACTCTGCAGAGAAAGTCTCTGCAGACTGCTGAATCCACACACGGGTTTAACTCTGGAAGTTGAGTGCACACATTGACAACCGTTCTGTTAGATAGCTGCGTTTTGGATTTAGAAACAGATATTTCCCTGTGCTTACTGCTGTTTCTTCCATATGCCGGTAATGGGCTGAAAACGCCTGTCTTGGGACTCTGCAGAGAAAGTCTCTGCAGACTGCTGAATCCACACACGGGTTTAACTCTGGAAGTTGAGTGCACACATTTACAACCGTTCTGTTAGATAGCTGCGTTTTGGATTTAGAAGCAGATATTTCCCTGTGCTTACTGCTGTTTCTTCCATATGCCGGTAATGGGCTGAAAACGCCTTTTTTGGGACTCTGCAGAGAAAGTCTCTGCAGACTGCTGAATCCACACACGGGTTTAACTCTGGAAGTTGAGTGCACACATTGACAACCGTTCTGTTAGATAGCTGCGTTTTGGATTTAGAAGCAGATATTTCCCTGTGCTTACTGCTGTTTCTTCCATATGCCGGTAATGGGCTGAAAACGCCTGTTTTGGGACTCTGCAGAGAAAGTCTCTGCAGACTGCTGAATCCACACACGGGTTTAACTCTGGAAGTTGAGTGCACACATTGACAACCGTTCTGTTAGATAGCTGCGTTTTGGATTTAGAAGCAGATATTTCCCTGTGCTTACTGCTGTTTCTTCCATATGCCGGTAATGGGCTGAAAACGCCTGTTTTGGGACTCTGCAGAGAAAGTCTCTGCAGACTGCTGAATCCACACACGGGTTTAACTCTGGAAGTTGAGTGCACACATTGACAACCGTTCTGTTAGATAGCTGCGTTTTGGATTTAGAAGCAGATATTTCCCTGTGCTTACTGCAGTTTCTTCCATATGCCGGTAATGGGCTGAAAACGCCTGTTTTGGGACTCTGCAGAGAAAGTGTTTGCAGACTGCTGAATCCACACACGGGTTTAACTCTGGAAGTTGAGTGCACACATTGACAACCGTTCTGTTAGATAGCTGCGTTTTGGATTTAGAAGCAGATATTTCCCTGTGCTCACTGCTGTTTCTTCCATATGCCGGTAATGGGCTGAAAACGCCTGTTTTGGGACTCTGCAGAGAAAGTCTCTGCAGACTGCTGAATCCACACACGGGTTTAACTCTGGAAGTTGAGTGCACACATTGACAACCGTTCTGTTAGATAGCTGCGTTTTGGATTTAGAAGCAGATATTTCCCTGTGCTTACTGCTGTTTCTTCCATATGCCGGTAATGGGCTGAAAACGCCTGTCTTGGGACTCTGCAGAGAAAGTCTCTGCAGACTGCTGAATCCACACACGGGTTTAACTCTGGAAGTTGAGTGCACACATTGACAACCGTTCTGTTAGATAGCTGCGTTTTGGATTTAGAAGCAGATATTTCCCTGTGCTTACTGCTGTTTCTTCCATATGCCGGTAATGGGCTGAAAACGCCTGTCTTGGGACTCTGCAGAGAAAGTCTCTGCAGACTGCTGAATCCACACACGGGTTTAACTCTGGAAGTTGAGTGCACACATTGACAACCGTTCTGTTAGATAGCTGCGTTTTGGATTTAGAAGCAGATATTTCCCTGTGCTTACTGCTGTTTCTTCCATATGCCGGTAATGGGCTGAAAACGCCTGTCTTGGGACTCTGCAGAGAAAGTCTCTGCAGACTGCTGAATCCACACACGGGTTTAACTCTGGAAGTTGAGTGCACACATTGACAACCGTTCTGTTAGATAGCTGCGTTTTGGATTTAGAAGCACATATTTCCCTGTGCTTACTGCTGTTTCTTCCATATGCCGGTAATGGGCTGAAAACGCCTGTTTTGGGACTCTGCAGAGAAAGTCTCTGCAGACTGCTGAATCCACACACGGGTTTAACTCTGGAAGTTGAGTGCACACATTGACAACCGTTCTGTTAGATAGCTGCGTTTTGGATTTAGAAGCAGATATTTCCCTGTGCTTACTGCTGTTTCTTCCATATGCCGGTAATGGGCTGAAAACGCCTGTTTTGGGACTCTGCAGAGAAAGTCTCTGCAGACTGCTGAATCCACACACGGGTTTAACTCTGGAAGTTGAGTGCACACATTGACAACCGTTCTGTTAGATAGCTGCGTTTTGGATTTAGAAGCAGATATTTCCCTGTGCTTACTGCTGTTTCTTCCATATGCCGGTAATGGGCTGAAAACGCCTGTTTTGGGACTCTGCAGAGAAAGTCTCTGCAGACTGCTGAATCCACACACGGGTTTAACTCTGGAACTTGAGTGCACACATTGACAACCGTTCTGTTAGATAGCTGCGTTTTGGATTTAGAAGCAGATATTTCCCTGTGCTTACTGCTGTTTCTTCCATATGCCGGTAATGGGCTGAAAACGCCTGTTTTGGGACTCTGCAGAGAAAGTCTCTGCAGACTGCTGAATCCACACACGGGTTTAACTCTGGAAGTTGAGTGCACACATTGACAACCGTTCTGTTAGATAGCTGCGTTTTGGATTTAGAAGCAGATATTTCCCTGTGCTTACTGCTGTTTCTTCCATATGCCGGTAATGGGCTGAAAACGCCTGTTTTGGGACTCTGCAGAGAAAGTCTCTGCAGACTGCTGAAGCCACACACGGGTTTAACTCTGGAAGTTGAGTGCACACATTGACAACCGTTCTGTTAGATAGCTGCGTTTTGGATTTAGAAGCAGATATTTCCCTGTGCTTACTGCTGTTTCTTCCATATGCCGGTAATGGTCTGAAAACGCCTGTTTTGGGACTCTGCAGAGAAAGTCTCTGCAGACTGCTGAATCCACACACGGGTTTAACTCTGGAAGTTGAGTGCACACATTGACAACCGTTCTGTTAGATAGCTGCGTTTTGGATTTAGAAGCAGATATTTCCCTGTGCTTACTGCTGTTTCTTCCATATGCCGGTAATGGGCTGAAAACGCCTGTTTTGGGACTCTGCAGAGAAAGTCTCTGCAGACTGCTGAATCCACACACGGGTTTAACTCTGGAAGTTGAGTGCACACATTGACAACCGTTCTGTTAGATAGCTGCGTTTTGGATTTAGAAGCAGATATTTCCCTGTGCTTACTGCTGTTTCTTCCATATGCCGGTAATGGGCTGAAAACGCCTGTCTTGGGACTCTGCAGAGAAAGTGTTTGCAGACTGCTGAATCCACACACGGGTTTAACTCTGGAAGTTGAGTGCACACATTGACAACCGTTCTGTTAGATAGCTGCGTTTTGGATTTAGAAGCAGATATTTCCCTGTGCTTACTGCTGTTTCTTCCATATGCCGGTAATGGGCTGAAAACGCCTGTTTTGGGACTCTGCAGAGAAAGTCTCTGCAGACTGCTGAATCCACACACGGGTTTAACTCTGGAAGTTGAGTGCACACATTGACAACCGTTCTGTTAGATAGCTGCGTTTTGGATTTAGAAGCAGATATTTCCCTGTGCTTACTGCTGTTTCTTCCATATGCCGGTAATGGGCTGAAAACGCCTGTCTTGGGACTCTGCAGAGAAAGTCTCTGCAGACTGCTGAATCCACACACGGGTTTAACTCTGGAAGTTGAGTGCACACATTGACAACCGTTCTGTTAGATAGCTGCGTTTTGGATTTAGAAGCAGATATTTCCCTGTGCTTACTGCTGTTTCTTCCATATGCCGGTAATGGGCTGAAAACGCCTGTTTTGGGACTCTGCAGAGAAAGTGTTTGCAGACTGCTGAATCCACACACGGGTTTAACTCTGGAAGTTGAGTGCACACATTGACAACCGTTCTGTTAGATAGCTGCGTTTTGGATTTAGAAGCAGATATTTCCCTGTGCTTACTGCTGTTTCTTCCATATGCCGGTAATGGGCTGAAAACGCCTGTCTTGGGACTCTGCAGAGAAAGTGTTTGCAGACTGCTGAATCCACGCACGGGTTTAACTCTGGAAGTTGAGTGCACACATTGACAACCGTTCTGTTAGATAGCTGCGTTTTGGATTTAGAAGCAGATATTTCCCTGTGCTTACTGCTGTTTCTTCCATATGCCGGTAATGGGCTGAAAACGCCTGTTTTGGGACTCTGCAGAGAAAGTCTCTGCAGACTGCTGAATCCACACACGGGTTTAACTCTGGAAGTTGAGTGCACACATTGACAACCGTTCTGTTAGATAGCTGCGTTTTGGATTTAGAAGCAGATATTTCCCTGTGCTTACTGCTGTTTCTTCCATATGCCGGTAATGGCCTGAAAACGCCTGTTTTGGGACTCTGCAGAGAAAGTCTCTGCAGACTGCTGAATCCACACACGGGTTTAACTCTGGAAGTTGAGTGCACACATTGACAACCGTTCTGTTAGATAGCTGCGTTTTGGATTTAGAAGCAGATATTTCCCTGTGCTTACTGCTGTTTCTTCCATATGCCGGTAATGGGCTGAAAACGCCTGTTTTGGGACTCTGCAGAGAAAGTCTCTGCAGACTGCTGAATCCACACACGGGTTTAACTCTGGAAGTTGAGTGCACACATTGACAACCGTTCTGTTAGATAGCTGCGTTTTGGATTTAGAAGCAGATATTTCCCTGTGCTTACTGCTGTTTCTTCCATATGCCGGTAATGGGCTGAAAACGCCTGTTTTGGGACTCTGCAGAGAAAGTCTCTGCAGACTGCTGAATCCACACACGGGTTTAACTCTGGAAGTTGAGTGCACACATTGACAACCGTTCTGTTAGATAGCTGCGTTTTGGATTTAGAAGCAGATATTTCCCTGTGCTTACTGCTGTTTCTTCCATATGCCGGTAATGGGCTGAAAACGCCTGTTTTGGGACTCTGCAGAGAAAGTCTCTGCAGACTGCTGAATCCACACACGGGTTTAACTCTGGAAGTTGAGTGCACACATTGACAACCGTTCTGTTAGATAGCTGCGTTTTGGATTTAGAAGCAGATATTTCCCTGTGCTTACTGCTGTTTCTTCCATATGCCGGTAATGGGCTGAAAACGCCTGTTTTGGGACTCTGCAGAGAAAGTCTCTGCAGACTGCTGAATCCACACACGGGTTTAACTCTGGAAGTTGAGTGCACACATTGACAACCGTTCTGTTAGATAGCTGCGTTTTGGATTTAGAAGCAGATATTTCCCTGTGCTTACTGCTGTTTCTTCCATATGCCGGTAATGGGCTGAAAACGCCTGTTTTGGGACTCTGCAGAGAAAGTCTCTGCAGACTGCTGAATCCACACACGGGTTTAACTCTGGAAGTTGAGTGCACACATTGACAACCGTTCTGTTAGATAGCTGCGTTTTGGATTTAGAAGCAGATATTTCCCTGTGCTTACTGCTGTTTCTTCCATATGCCGGTAATGGGCTGAAAACGCCTGTTTTGGGACTCTGCAGAGAAAGTCTCTGCAGACTGCTGAATCCACACACGGGTTTAACTCTGGAAGTTGAGTGCACACATTGACAACCGTTCTGTTAGATAGCTGCGTTTGGATTTAGAAGCAGATATTTCCCTGTGCTTACTGCTCTTTCTTCCATATGCCGGTAATCGGCTGAAAACGCCTGTCTTGGGACTCTGCAGAGAAAGTCTCTGCAGACTGCTGAATCCACACACGGGTTTAACTCTGGAAGTTGAGTGCACACATTGACAACCGTTCTGTTAGATAGCTGCGTTTTGGATTTAGAAGCAGATATTTCCCTGTGCTTACTGCTGTTTCTTCCATATGCCTGTAATGGGCTGAAAACGCCTGTTTTGGGACTCTGCAGAGAAAGTCTCTGCAGACTGCTGAATCCACACACGGGTTTAACTCTGGAAGTTGAGTGCACACATTGACAACCGTTCTGTTAGATAGCTGCGTTTTGGATTTAGAAGCAGATATTTCCCTGTGCTTACTGCTGTTTCTTCCATATGCCGGTAATGGGCTGAAAACGCCTGTTTTGGGACTCTGCAGAGAAAGTCTCTGCAGACTGCTGAATCCACACACGGGTTTAACTCTGGAAGTTGAGTGCACACATTGACAACCGTTCTGTTAGATAGCTGCGTTTTGGATTTAGAAGCAGATATTTCCCTGTGCTTACTGCTGTTTCTTCCATATGCCGGTAATGGGCTGAAAACGCCTGTTTTGGGACTCTGCAGAGAAAGTCTCTGCAGACTGCTGAATCCACACACGGGTTTAACTCTGGAAGTTGAGTGCACACATTGACAACCGTTCTGTTAGATAGCTGCGTTTTGGATTTAGAAGCAGATATTTCCCTGTGCTTACTGCTGTTTCTTCCATATGCCGGTAATGGGCTGAAAACGCCTGTTTTGGGACTCTGCAGAGAAAGTCTCTGCAGACTGCTGAATCCACACACGGGTTTAACTCTGGAAGTTGAGTGCACACATTGACAACCGTTCTGTTAGATAGCTGCGTTTTGGATTTAGAAGCAGATATTTCCCTGTGCTTACTGCTGTTTCTTCCATATGCCGGTAATGGGCTGAAAACGCCTGTTTTGGGACTCTGCAGAGAAAGTCTCTGCAGACTGCTGAATCCACACACGGGTTTAACTCTGGAAGTTGAGTGCACACATTGACAACCGTTCTGTTAGATAGCTGCGTTTTGGATTTAGAAGCAGATATTTCCCTGTGCTTACTGCTGTTTCTTCCATATGTCGGTAATGGGCTGAAAACGCCTGTTTTGGGACTCTGCAGAGAAAGTCTCTGCAGACTGCTGAATCCACACACGGGTTTAACTCTGGAAGTTGAGTGCACACATTGACAACCGTTCTGTTAGATAGCTGCGTTTTGGATTTAGAAGCAGATATTTCCCTGTGCTTACTGCTGTTTCTTCCATATGCCGGTAATGGGCTGAAAACGCCTGTTTTGGGACTCTGCAGAGAAAGTCTCTGCAGACTGCTGAATCCACACACGGGTTTAACTCTGGAACTTGAGTGCACACATTGACAACCGTTCTGTTACATAGCTGCGTTTTGGATTTAGAAGCAGATATTTCCCTGTGCTTACTGCTGTTTCTTCCATATGCCGGTAATGGGCTGAAAACGCCTGTTTTGGGACTCTGCAGAGAAAGTCTCTGCAGACTGCTGAATCCACACACGGGTTTAACTCTGGAAGTTGAGTGCACACATTGACAACCGTTCTGTTAGATAGCTGCGTTTTGGATTTAGAAGCAGATATTTCCCTGTGCTTACTGCTGTTTCTTCCATATGCCGGTAATGGGCTGAAAACGCCTGTTTTGGGACTCTGCAGAGAAAGTCTCTGCAGACTGCTGAATCCACACACGGGTTTAACTCTGGAAGTTGAGTGCACACATTGACAACCGTTCTGTTAGATAGCTGCGTTTTGGATTTAGAAGCAGATATTTCCCTGTGCTTACTGCTGTTTCTTCCATATGCCGGTAATGGGCTGAAAACGCCTGTTTTGGGACTCTGCAGAGAAAGTCTCTGCAGACTGCTGAATCCACACACGGGTTTAACTCTGGAAGTTGAGTGCACACATTGACAACCGTTCTGTTAGATAGCTGCGTTTTGGATTTAGAAGCAGATATTTCCCTGTGCTTACTGCTGTTTCTTCCATATGCCGGTAATGGGCTGAAAACGCCTGTTTTGGGACTCTGCAGAGAAAGTCTCTGCAGACTGCTGAATCCACACACGGGTTTAACTCTGGAAGTTGAGTGCACACATTGACAACCGTTCTGTTAGATAGCTGCGTTTTGGATTTAGAAGCAGATATTTCCCTGTGCTTACTGCTGTTTCTTCCATATGCCGGTAATGGGCTGAAAACGCCTGTCTTGGGACTCTGCAGAGAAAGTCTCTGCAGACTGCTGAATCCACACACGGGTTTAACTCTGGAAGTTGAGTGCACACATTGACAACCGTTCTGTTAGATAGCTGCGTTTTGGATTTAGAAGCAGATATTTCCCTGTGCTTACTGCTGTTTCTTCCATATGCCGGTAATGGGCTGAAAACGCCTGTTTTGGGACTCTGCAGAGAAAGTCTCTGCAGACTGCTGAATCCACACACGGGTTTAACTCTGGAAGTTGAGTGCACACATTGACAACCGTTCTGTTAGATAGCTGCGTTTTGGATTTAGAAGCAGATATTTCCCTGTGCTTACTGCTGTTTCTTCCATATGCCGGTAATGGGCTGAAAACGCCTGTTTTGGGACTCTGCAGAGAAAGTCTCTGCAGACTGCTGAATCCACACACGGGTTTAACTCTGGAACTTGAGTGCACACATTGACAACCGTTCTGTTACATAGCTGCGTTTTGGATTTAGAAGCAGATATTTCCCTGTGCTTACTGCTGTTTCTTCCATATGCCGGTAATGGGCTGAAAACGCCTGTTTTGGGACTCTGCAGAGAAAGTCTCTGCAGACTGCTGAATCCACACACGGGTTTAACTCTGGAAGTTGAGTGCACACATTGACAACCGTTCTGTTAGATAGCTGCGTTTTGGATTTAGAAGCAGATATTTCCCTGTGCTTACTGCTGTTTCTTCCATATGCCGGTAATGGGCTGAAAACGCCTGTTTTGGGACTCTGCAGAGAAAGTCTCTGCAGACTGCTGAATCCACACACGGGTTTAACTCTGGAAGTTGAGTGCACACATTGACAACCGTTCTGTTAGATAGCTGCGTTTTGGATTTAGAAGCAGATATTTCCCTGTGCTTACTGCTGTTTCTTCCATATGCCGGTAATGGGCTGAAAACGCCTGTTTTGGGACTCTGCAGAGAAAGTCTCTGCAGACTGCTGAATCCACACACGGGTTTAACTCTGGAAGTTGAGTGCACACATTGACAACCGTTCTGTTAGATAGCTGCGTTTTGGATTTAGAAGCAGATATTTCCCTGTGCTTACTGCTGTTTCTTCCATATGCCGGTAATGGGCTGAAAACGCCTGTTTTGGGACTCTGCAGAGAAAGTCTCTGCAGACTGCTGAATCCACACACGGGTTTAACTCTGGAAGTTGAGTGCACACATTGACAACCGTTCTGTTAGATAGCTGCGTTTTGGATTTAGAAGCAGATATTTCCCTGTGCTTACTGCTGTTTCTTCCATATGCCGGTAATGGGCTGAAAACGCCTGTCTTGGGACTCTGCAGAGAAAGTGTTTGCAGACTGCTGAATCCACACACGGGTTTAACTCTGGAAGTTGAGTGCACACATTGACAACCGTTCTGTTAGATAGCTGCGTTTTGGATTTAGAAGCAGATATTTCCCTGTGCTTACTGCTGTTTCTTCCATATGCCGGTAATGGGCTGAAAACGCCTGTTTTGGGACTCTGCAGAGAAAGTCTCTGCAGACTGCTGAATCCACACACGGGTTTAACTCTGGAAGTTGAGTGCACACATTGACAACCGTTCTGTTAGATAGCTGCGTTTTGGATTTAGAAGCAGATATTTCCCTGTGCTTACTGCTGTTTCTTCCATATGCCGGTAATGGGCTGAAAACGCCTGTCTTGGGACTCTGCAGAGAAAGTGTTTGCAGACTGCTGAATCCACACACGGCTTTAACTCTGGAAGTTGAGTGCACACATTGACAACCGTTCTGTTAGATAGCTGCGTTTTGGATTTAGAAGCAGATATTTCCCTGTGCTTACTGCTGTTTCTTCCATATGCCGGTAATGGGCTGAAAACGCCTGTTTTGGGACTCTGCAGAGAAAGTCTCTGCAGACTGCTGAATCCACACACGGGTTTAACTCTGGAAGTTGAGTGCACACATTGACAACCGTTCTGTTAGATAGCTGCGTTTTGGATTTAGAAGCAGATATTTCCCTGTGCTTACTGCTGTTTCTTCCATATGCCGGTAATGGGCTGAAAACGCCTGTTTTGGGACTCTGCAGAGAAAGTCTCTGCAGACTGCTGAATCCACACACGGGTTTAACTCTGGAAGTTGAGTGCACACATTGACAACCGTTCTGTTAGATAGCTGCGTTTTGGATTTAGAAGCAGATATTTCCCTGTGCTTACTGCTGTTTCTTCCATATGCCGGTAATGGGCTGAAAACGCCTGTTTTGGGACTCTGCAGAGAAAGTCTCTGCAGACTGCTGAATCCACACACGGGTTTAACTCTGGAAGTTGAGTGCACACATTGACAACCGTTCTGTTAGATAGCTGCGTTTTGGATTTAGAAGCAGATATTTCCCTGTGCTTACTGCTGTTTCTTCCATATGCCGGTAATGGGCTGAAAACGCCTGTTTTGGGACTCTGCAGAGAAAGTCTCTGCAGACTGCTGAATCCACACACGGGTTTAACTCTGGAAGTTGAGTGCACACATTGACAACCGTTCTGTTAGATAGCTGCGTTTTGGATTTAGAAGCAGATATTTCCCTGTGCTTACTGCTGTTTCTTCCATATGCCGGTAATGGGCTGAAAACGCCTGTCTTGGGACTCTGCAGAGAAAGTGTTTGCAGACTGCTGAATCCACACACGGCTTTAACTCTGGAAGTTGAGTGCACACATTGACAACCGTTCTGTTAGATAGCTGCGTTTTGGATTTAGAAGCAGATATTTCCCTGTGCTTACTGCTGTTTCTTCCATATGCCGGTAATGGGCTGAAAACGCCTGTTTTGGGACTCTGCAGAGAAAGTCTCTGCAGACTGCTGAATCCACACACGGGTTTAACTCTGGAAGTTGAGTGCACACATTGACAACCGTTCTGTTAGATAGCTGCGTTTTGGATTTAGAAGCAGATATTTCCCTGTGCTTACTGCTGTTTCTTCCATATGCCGGTAATGGGCTGAAAACGCCTGTTTTGGGACTCTGCAGAGAAAGTCTCTGCAGACTGCTGAATCCACACACGGGTTTAACTCTGGAAGTTGAGTGCACACATTGACAACCGTTCTGTTAGATAGCTGCGTTTTGGATTTAGAAGCAGATATTTCCCTGTGCTTACTGCTGTTTCTTCCATATGCCGGTAATGGGCTGAAAACGCCTGTTTTGGGACTCTGCAGAGAAAGTCTCTGCAGACTGCTGAATCCACACACGGGTTTAACTCTGGAAGTTGAGTGCACACATTGACAACCGTTCTGTTAGATAGCTGCGTTTTGGATTTAGAAGCAGATATTTCCCTGTGCTTACTGCTGTTTCTTCCATATGCCGGTAATGGGCTGAAAACGCCTGTTTTGGGACTCTGCAGAGAAAGTCTCTGCAGACTGCTGAATCCACACACGGGTTTAACTCTGGAAGTTGAGTGCACACATTGACAACCGTTCTGTTAGATAGCTGCGTTTTGGATTTAGAAGCAGATATTTCCCTGTGCTTACTGCTGTTTCTTCCATATGCCGGTAATGGGCTGAAAACGCCTGTTTTGGGACTCTGCAGAGAAAGTCTCTGCAGACTGCTGAATCCACACACGGGTTTAACTCTGGAAGTTGAGTGCACACATTGACAACCGTTCTGTTAGATAGCTGCGTTTTGGATTTAGAAGCAGATATTTCCCTGTGCTTACTGCTGTTTCTTCCATATGCCGGTAATGGGCTGAAAACGCCTGTTTTGGGACTCTGCAGAGAAAGTCTCTGCAGACTGCTGAATCCACACACGGGTTTAACTCTGGAAGTTGAGTGCACACATTGACAACCGTTCTGTTAGATAGCTGCGTTTTGGATTTAGAAGCAGATATTTCCCTGTGCTTACTGCTGTTTCTTCCATATGCCGGTAATGGGCTGAAAACGCCTGTTTTGGGACTCTGCAGAGAAAGTCTCTGCAGACTGCTGAATCCACACACGGGTTTAACTCTGGAAGTTGAGTGCACACATTGACAACCGTTCTGTTAGATAGCTGCGTTTTGGATTTAGAAGCAGATATTTCCCTGTGCCTACTGCCGTTTCTTCCAAATGCCGGTATTGGGCTGAAAACGCCTGTTTTGGGACTCTGCAGAGAAAGTCTCTGCAGACTGCTGAATCCACACACGGGTTTAACTCTGGAAGTTGAGTGCACACATTGACAACCGTTCTGTTAGATAGCTGCGTTTTGGATTTAGAAGCAGATATTTCCCTGTGCTTACTGCTGTTTCTTCCATATGCCGGTAATGGGCTGAAAACGCCTGTTTTGGGACTCTGCAGAGAAAGTGTTTGCAGACTGCTGAATCCACACACGGGTTTAACTCTGGAAGTTGAGTGCACACATTGACAACCGTTCTGTTAGATAGCTGCGTTTTGGATTTAGAAGCAGATATTTCCCTGTGCCTACTGCCGTTTCTTCCAAATGCCGGTATTGGGCTGAAAACCCCTGTTTTGGGACTCTGCAGAGAAAGTGTTTGCAGACTGCTGAATCCACACACGGGTTTAACTCTGGAAGTTGAGTGCACACATTGACAACCGTTCTGTTAGATAGCTGCGTTTTGGATTTAGAAGCAGATATTTCCCTGTGCTTACTGCTGTTTCTTCCATATGCCGGTAATGGGCTGAAAACGCCTGTTTTGGGACTCTGCAGAGAAAGTGTCTGCAGACTGCTGAATCCACACACGGGTTTAACTCTGGAAGTTGAGTGCACACATTGACAACGTTTCTGTTAGATAGCTGCGTTTTGGATTTAGAAGCTGATATTTCCCTGTGCTTACTGCTGTTTCTTCCATATGCCGGTAATGGGCTGAAAACGCCTGTTTTGGGACTCTGCAGAGAAAGTGTTTGCAGACTGCTGAATCCACACACGGGTTTAACTCTGGAAGTTGAGTGCACACATTGACAACCGTTCTGTTAGATAGCTGCGTTTTGGATTTAGAAGCAGATATTTCCCTGTGCTTACTGCTGTTTCTTCCATATGCCGGTATTGGACTGAAAACGCCTGTTTTGGGACTCTGCACAGAAAGTGTTTGCAGACTGCTGAATCCACACACGAGTTCATCTCTGGAAGGTGAATGCACGCATTGACAACCATTCAGTTACATAGCTGCCTTTTGGTTTTAGAAGAAGTTATTTCTCTTTACAGCATATACTCTCATTCACTCTGGAATATCCAAACGCAGCTCCTAAAAGAAACGGGTTTCTACGTATAATCAGATATTTCCCTTTACATCTTGTACCCCAGTACACTCTGATATATGCAAACGCAGCTCCTGGAAGAAACGTGTTTGTAACTCGCTGAATCTGAGCATATATTGAAGTCTCTTAGGTGAATGAACACGCGGCAGAGGAGTTTGAAAAAAACATTTCTTCCATGTTATAGATGCACTGTTACTGCTATTGCTTTTAGGCTGGTGTTTTCCTGGAAATGTTGGTTTTGGAATTTCCATACAAATGGTTTGTAAACTGCTGCATAAGTGGAGCAGTTTAATTCGTTAAGTTGAATGCCCTCATTCACAATCATTCTGTTAGCTAGCTCCGTTTTGGTTTTAGAAGCCTGTGTTTCTAGTTACAGCATATACTCCCATTCATTCTGGAATAGCCAAACGCAGCTCCCAGAATAGACGTGTTTCTAAGTCGCTGAATCTAAACATAGATTCAACTCCCTTAGGTGAACGAACACACAGCACAGCAGTTTGAAAGAAACGTTTTATTTGAGTTTTAGACGCAGTCTTATTGCTATTTCTTAGAGGCCGGTATTTTGCTGGGAATGTCTGTTTTAGAATCTGCACAAAAATCTTTTCTAAACTGCTGCATAGAAACAACAGTTTATCTCAATAAGCTGAATGCACACAGTGACAACCATTCTGTTAGATGGCTCCGTGTTTGTTTTAGAACCAGATATTTCACTTTAAACCTTATACTCCAGTACACTCTGGAATATGCAAATGCAGCTCCTGGAAGAAACGTGTTTCTTACTCGCTGAATCTGAACATATACTCAAGACTCTTAGTTGAATGAACACAGAGCAGAGCATTTTGAAGAAAACGTTTCTTCTATGTTATAGATGCAGTCTTACTGCTACTTCTTTTAGGCTGGTGTTTTGCTGCAAATGTTGATTTTAGAATTTGCATATAAAGGGTTTCTAAACTGCTGCCTAAGAAGAGCAGATTAACCCTTTAAGTTGAATGCACACATTCACAACCATTCTGTTAGATAGCTCCGTTTTGGTTTTAGAAACAGATATTTCTCTTTACAGCATTTACTCCCATACACTCTGGAATATCGAAATGCAGCTCCTAGAATAAACGTGTTTCAAACTCGCTGAATCCAAACATAGATTCAACGACCTTTGGTGAACGAACACACTGCAGAGCAGTTTGAAAGAAACGTTCCCTCTGAGTTTTAGACGCAGTCTTACTGCTATTTCTTATAGGCCGGTATTTTGCTGGAAATGTCTATTTGAGAATCTACACAGAAATGTTTTCTAAACTGCTGCATACAAACAGCAGTTTAGCTCAGTAAGTTGAATGCACACATTGACAACCATTCCATTAGATCATCCGTTTTTCTTTTGGAACGAGACATTTGTCTTTACATCTTATACTCCAGTATACTCTGGAATAGGCAAACACAGCTCCTGGAAGAAACGTGTTGCTAATTAGCTGAATCTGAACATATATTCAAGTCTCTTATATGAATGAACACACAGCAGAGCAGTTTGAAAACAGTTTCGTCCATGTTAAAGATGCAGTCTTACTGCTATTTCCTTTAGGCTGGTGTTTTGCTGGAAAGGCCTGTATGAGAATTTGCATATAAAGGGTTTCTAAAGTGCTGCATGAGAAGAGCAGTTTACCTCTTTAAGCCAAAGGCACACATTCACAACCACTCTGCTAGATAGATCCATTTTGGTTTTAGAAACAGATATTTCTCTTTACAGCATATACTCCCATTCATTCCGGAATATCCAAAGACAGCTCCTAGAATAAACGTGTTTCTATCTCGCTGAATCTAAACATACATTAAACTCCCTTAGGTCAAAGAACACACGGCCGAGCAGGTTGAAAGAAACGTTTCTTCTGAGTTTTAGACGCAGTCTTAATGCTCTTTCTTATATATGCCGGTACCGGGCCGGAAAGGCCTGTTTTCAGACTCTGCAGAGAAAGTGTCTGCAGACTGCTGAATCCACACACGGGTTTAACTCTGGAAGTTGAGTGCACACATTGACAACCGTTCTGTTAGATAGCTGCGTTTTGGATTTAGAAGCAGATATTTCCCTGTGCTTACTGCTGTTTCTTCCATATGCCGGTAATGGGCTGAAAACGCCTGTCTTGGGACTCTGCAGAGAAAGTCTCTGCAGACTGCTGAATCCACACACGGGTTTAACTCTGGAAGTTGAGTGCACACATTGACAACCGTTCTGTTAGATAGCTGCGTTTTGGATTTAGAAGCAGATATTTCCCTGTGCTTACTGCTGTTTCTTCCATATGCCGGTAATGGGCTGAAAACGCCTGTTTTGGGACTCTGCAGAGAAAGTCTCTGCAGACTGCTGAATCCACACACGGGTTTAACTCTGGAAGTTGAGTGCACACATTGACAACCGTTCTGTTAGATAGCTGCGTTTTGGATTTAGAAGCAGATATTTCCCTGTGCTTACTGCTGTTTCTTCCATATGCCGGTAATGGGTTGAAAACGCCTGTTTTGGGACTCTGCAGAGAAAGTGTTTGCAGACTGCTGAATCCACACTCGGGTTTAACTCTGGAAGTTGAGTGCACACATTGACAACCGTTCTGTTAGATAGCTGTGTTTTGGATTTAGAAGCAGATATTTCCCTGTGCTTACTGCTGTTTCTTCCATATGCCGGTAATGGGCTGAAAACGCCTGTTTTGGGACTCTGCAGAGAAAGTCTCTGCAGACTGCTGAATCCACACACGGGTTTAACTCTGGAAGTTGAGTGCACACATTGACAACCGTTCTGTTAGATAGCTGCGTTTTGGATTTAGAAGCAGATATTTCCCTGTGCTTACTGCTGTTTCTTCCATATGCCGGTAATGGGCTGAAAACGCCTGTTTTGGGACTCTGCAGAGAAAGTGTTTGCAGACTGCTGAATCCACACACGGGTTTAAATCCGGAAGTTGAGTGCACACATTGACAACCGTTCTGTTAGATAGCTGCGTTTTGGATTTAGAAGCAGATATTTCCCTGTGCTTACTGCTGTTTCTTCCATATGCCGGTAATGGGCTGAAAACGCCTGTTTTGGGACTCTGCAGAGAAAGTCTCTGCAGACTGCTGAATCCACACACGGGTTTAACTCTGGAAGTTGAGTGCACACATTGACAACCGTTCTGTTAGATAGCTGCGTTTTGGATTTAGAAGCAGATATTTCCCTGTGCTTACTGCTGTTTCTTCCATATGCCGGTAATGGGCTGAAAACGCCTGTTTTGGGACTCTGCAGAGAAAGTCTCTGCAGACTGCTGAATCCACACACGGGTTTAACTCTGGAAGTTGAGTGCACACATTGACAACCGTTCTGTTAGATAGCTGCGTTTTGGATTTAGAAGCAGATATTTCCCTGTGCTTACTGCTGTTTCTTCCATATGCCGGTAATGGGCTGAAAACGCCTGTTTTGGGACTCTGCAGAGAAAGTCTCTGCAGACTGCTGAATCCACACACGGGTTTAACTCTGGAAGTTGAGTGCACACATTGACAACCGTTCTGTTAGATAGCTGCGTTTTGGATTTAGAAGCAGATATTTCCCTGTGCTTACTGCTGTTTCTTCCATATGCCGGTAATGGGCTGAAAACGCCTGTTTTGGGACTCTGCAGAGAAAGTCTCTGCAGACTGCTGAATCCACACACGGGTTTAACTCTGGAAGTTGAGTGCACACATTGACAACCGTTCTGTTAGATAGCTGTGTTTTGGATTTAGAAGCAGATATTTCCCTGTGCTTACTGCTGTTTCTTCCATATGCCGGTAATGGGCTGAAAACGCCTGTTATGGGACTCTGCAGAGAAAGTCTCTGCAGACTGCTGAATCCACACACGGGTTTAACTCTGGAAGTTGAGTGCACACATTGACAACCGTTCTGTTAGATAGCTGCGTTTTGGATTTAGAAGCAGATATTTCCCTGTGCTTACTGCTGTTTCTTCCATATGCCGGTAATGGGCTGAAAACGCCTGTTTTGGGACTCTGCAGAGAAAGTCTCTGCAGACTGCTGAATCCACACACGGGTTTAACTCTGGAAGTTGAGTGCACACATTGACAACCGTTCTGTTAGATAGCTGCGTTTTGGATTTAGAAGCAGATATTTCCCTGTGCTTACTGCTGTTTCTTCCATATGCCGGTAATGGGCTGAAAACGCCTGTTTTGGGACTCTGCAGAGAAAGTCTCTGCAGACTGCTGAATCCACACACGGGTTTAACTCTGGAAGTTGAGTGCACACATTGACAACCGTTCTGTTAAATAGCTGCGTTTTGGATTTAGAAGCAGATATTTCCCTGTGCTTACTGCTGTTTCTTCCATATGCCGGTAATGGGCTGAAAACGCCTGTTTTGGGACTCTGCAGAGAAAGTCTCTGCAGACTGCTGAATCCACACACGGGTTTAACTCTGGAAGTTGAGTGCACACATTGACAACCGTTCTGTTAGATAGCTGCGTTTTGGATTTAGAAGCAGATATTTCCCTGTGCTTACTGCTGTTTCTTCCATATGCCGGTAATGGGCTGAAAACGCCTGTTTTGGGACTCTGCAGAGAAAGTCTCTGCAGAATGCTGAATCCACACACGGGTTTAACTCTGGAAGTTGAGTGCACACATTGACAACCGTTCTGTTAGATAGCTGCGTTTTGGATTTAGAAGCAGATATTTCCCTGTGCTTACTGCTGTTTCTTCCATATGCCGGTAATGGGCTGAAAACGCCTGTTTTGGGACTCTGCAGAGAAAGTCTCTGCAGACTGCTGAATCCACACACGGGTTTAACTCTGGAAGTTGAGTGCACACATTGACAACCGTTCTGTTAGATAGCTGCGTTTTGGATTTAGAAGCAGATATTTCCCTGTGCTTACTGCTGTTTCTTCCATATGCCGGTAATGGGCTGAAAACGCCTGTTTTGGGACTCTGCAGAGAAAGTCTCTGCAGACTGCTGAATCCACACACGGGTTTAACTCTGGAAGTTGAGTGCACACATTGACAACCGTTCTGTTAGATAGCTGCGTTTTGGATTTAGAAGCAGATATTTCCCTGTGCTTACTGCTGTTTCTTCCATATGCTGGTAATGGGCTGAAAACGCCTGTTTTGGGACTCTGCAGAGAAAGTCTCTGCAGACTGCTGAATCCACACACGGGTTTAACTCTGGAAGTTGAGTGCACACATTGACAACCGTTCTGTTAGATAGCTGCGTTTTGGATTTAGAAGCAGATATTTCCCTGTGCTTACTGCTGTTTCTTCCATATGCCGGTAATGGGCTGAAAACGCCTGTTTTGGGACTCTGCAGAGAAAGTCTCTGCAGACTGCTGAATCCACACACGGGTTTAACTCTGGAAGTTGAGTGCACACATTGACAACCGTTCTGTTAGATAGCTGCGTTTTGGATTTAGAAGCAGATATTTCCCTGTGCTTACTGCTGTTTCTTCCATATGCCGGTAATGGGCTGAAAACGCCTGTTTTGGGACTCTGCAGAGAAAGTCTCTGCAGACTGCTGAATCCACACACGGGTTTAACTCTGGAAGTTGAGTGCACACATTGACAACCGTTCTGTTAGATAGCTGCGTTTTGGATTTAGAAGCAGATATTTCCCTGTGCTTACTGCTGTTTCTTCCATATGCCGGTAATGGGCTGAAAACGCCTGTTTTGGGACTCTGCAGAGAAAGTCTCTGCAGACTGCTGAATCCACACACGGGTTTAACTCTGGAAGTTGAGTGCACACATTGACAACCGTTCTGTTAGATAGCTGCGTTTTGGATTTAGAAGCAGATATTTCCCTGTGCTTACTGCTGTTTCTTCCATATGCCGGTAATGGGCTGAAAACGCCTGTTTTGGGACTCTGCAGAGAAAGTCTCTGCAGACTGCTGAATCCACACACGGGTTTAACTCTGGAAGTTGAGTGCACACATTGACAACCGTTCTGTTAGATAGCTGCGTTTTGGATTTAGAAGCAGATATTTCCCTGTGCTTACTGCTGTTTCTTCCATATGCCGGTAATGGGCTGAAAACGCCTGTTTTGGGACTCTGCAGAGAAAGTCTCTGCAGACTGCTGAATCCACACACGGGTTTAACTCTGGAAGTTGAGTGCACACATTGACAACCGTTCTGTTAGATAGCTGCGTTTTGGATTTAGAAGCAGATATTTCCCTGTGCCTACTGCCGTTTCTTCCAAATGCCGGTATTGGGCTGAAAACGCCTGTTTTGGGACTCTGCAGAGAAAGTCTCTGCAGACTGCTGAATCCACACACGGGTTTAACTCTGGAAGTTGAGTGCACACATTGACAACCGTTCTGTTAGATAGCTGCGTTTTGGATTTAGAAGCAGATATTTCCCTGTGCTTACTGCTGTTTCTTCCATATGCCGGTAATGGGCTGAAAACGCCTGTTTTGGGACTCTGCAGAGAAAGTGTCTGCAGACTGCTGAATCCACACACGGGTTTAACTCTGGAAGTTGAGTGCACACATTGACAACGGTTCTGTTAGATAGCTGCGTTTTGGATTTAGAAGCTGATATTTCCCTGTGCTTACTGCTGTTTCTTCCATATGCCGGTAATGGGCTGAAAACGCCTGTTTTGGGACTCTGCAGAGAAAGTGTTTGCAGACTGCTGAATCCACACACGGGTTTAACTCTGGAAGTTGAGTGCACACATTGACAACCGTTCTGTTAGATAGCTGCGTTTTGGATTTAGAAGCAGATATTTCCCTGTGCTTACTGCTGTTTCTTCCATATGCCGGTATTGGGCTGAAAACGCCTGTTTTGGGACTCTGCACAGAAAGTGTTTGCAGACTGCTGAATCCACACACGAGTTCATCTCTGGAAGGTGAATGCACGCATTGACAACCATTCAGTTACATAGCTGCCTTTTGGTTTTAGAAGAATTTATTTCTCTTTACAGCATATACTCTCATTCACTCTGGAATATCCAAACGCAGCTCCTAAAAGAAACGGGTTTCTACGTATAATCAGATATTTCCCTTTACATCTTGTACCCCAGTACACTCTGATATATGCAAACGCAGCTCCTGGAAGAAACGTGTTTGTAACTCGCTGAATCTGAGCATATATTGAAGTCTCTTAGGTGAATGAACACGCGGCAGAGGAGTTTGAAAAAAACATTTCTTCCATGTTATAGATGCACTGTTACTGCTATTGCTTTTAGGCTGGTGTTTTCCTGGAAATGTTGGTTTTGGAATTTCCATACAAATGGTTTGTAAACTGCTGCATAAGTGGAGCAGTTTAATTCGTTAAGTTGAATGCCCTCATTCACAATCATTCTGTTAGCTAGCTCCGTTTTGGTTTTAGAAGCCTGTGTTTCTAGTTACAGCATATACTCCCATTCATTCTGGAATAGCCAAACGCAGCTCCCAGAATAGACGTGTTTCTAAGTCGCTGAATCTAAACATAGATTCAACTCCCTTAGGTGAACGAACACACAGCACAGCAGTTTGAAAGAAACGTTTTATTTGAGTTTTAGACGCAGTCTTATTGCTATTTCTTAGAGGCCGGTATTTTGCTGGGAATGTCTGTTTTAGAATCTGCACAAAAATCTTTTCTAAACTGCTGCATAGAAACAACAGTTTATCTCAATAAGCTGAATGCACACAGTGACAACCATTCTGTTAGATGGCTCCGTGTTTGTTTTAGAACCAGATATTTCACTTTAAACCTTATACTCCAGTACACTCTGGAATATGCAAATGCAGCTCCTGGAAGAAACGTGTTTCTTACTCGCTGAATCTGAACATATACTCAAGACTCTTAGTTGAATGAACACAGAGCAGAGCATTTTGAAGAAAACGTTTCTTCTATGTTATAGATGCAGTCTTACTGCTACTTCTTTTAGGCTGGTGTTTTGCTGCAAATGTTGATTTTAGAATTTGCATATAAAGGGTTTCTAAACTGCTGCCTAAGAAGAGCAGATTAACCCTTTAAGTTGAATGCACACATTCACAACCATTCTGTTAGATAGCTCCGTTTTGGTTTTAGAAACAGATATTTCTCTTTACAGCATTTACTCCCATACACTCTGGAATATCGAAATGCAGCTCCTAGAATAAACGTGTTTCAAACTCGCTGAATCCAAACATAGATTCAACGACCTTTGGTGAACGAACACACTGCAGAGCAGTTTGAAAGAAACGTTCCCTCTGAGTTTTAGACGCAGTCTTACTGCTATTTCTTATAGGCCGGTATTTTGCTGGAAATGTCTATTTGAGAATCTACACAGAAATGTTTTCTAAACTGCTGCATACAAACAGCAGTTTAGCTCAGTAAGTTGAATGCACACATTGACAACCATTCCATTAGATCATCCGTTTTTCTTTTGGAACGAGACATTTGTCTTTACATCTTATACTCCAGTATACTCTGGAATAGGCAAACACAGCTCCTGGAAGAAACGTGTTGCTAATTAGCTGAATCTGAACATATATTCAAGTCTCTTATATGAATGAACACACAGCAGAGCAGTTTGAAAACAGTTTCGTCCATGTTAAAGATGCAGTCTTACTGCTATTTCCTTTAGGCTGGTGTTTTGCTGGAAAGGCCTGTATGAGAATTTGCATATAAAGGGTTTCTAAAGTGCTGCATGAGAAGAGCAGTTTACCTCTTTAAGCCAAAGGCACACATTCACAACCACTCTGCTAGATAGATCCATTTTGGTTTTAGAAACAGATATTTCTCTTTACAGCATATACTCCCATTCATTCCGGAATATCCAAAGACAGCTCCTAGAATAAACGTGTTTCTATCTCGCTGAATCTAAACATAGATTAAACTCCCTTAGGTCAAAGAACACACGGCCGAGCAGGTTGAAAGAAACGTTTCTTCTGAGTTTTAGACGCAGTCTTAATGCTCTTTCTTATATATGCCGGTACCGGGCCGGAAAGGCCTGTTTTCAGACTCTGCAGAGAAAGTGTCTGCAGACTGCTGAATCCACACACGGGTTTAACTCTGGAAGTTGAGTGCACACATTGACAACCGTTCTGTTAGATAGCTGCGTTTTGGATTTAGAAGCAGATATTTCCCTGTGCTTACTGCTGTTTCTTCCATATGCCGGTAATGGGCTGAAAACGCCTGTCTTGGGACTCTGCAGAGAAAGTCTCTGCAGACTGCTGAATCCACACACGGGTTTAACTCTGGAAGTTGAGTGCACACATTGACAACCGTTCTGTTAGATAGCTGCGTTTTGGATTTAGAAGCAGATATTTCCCTGTGCTTACTGCTGTTTCTTCCATATGCCGGTAATGGGCTGAAAACGCCTGTTTTGGGACTCTGCAGAGAAAGTGTTTGCAGACTGCTGAATCCACACACGGGTTTAAATCCGGAAGTTGAGTGCACACATTGACAACCGTTCTGTTAGATAGCTGCGTTTTGGATTTAGAAGCAGATATTTCCCTGTGCTTACTGCTGTTTCTTCCATATGCCGGTAATGGGCTGAAAACGCCTGTTTTGGGACTCTGCAGAGAAAGTCTCTGCAGACTGCTGAATCCACACACGGGTTTAACTCTGGAAGTTGAGTGCACACATTGACAACCGTTCTGTTAGATAGCTGCGTTTTGGATTTAGAAGCAGATATTTCCCTGTGCTTACTGCTGTTTCTTCCATATGCCGGTAATGGGCTGAAAACGCCTGTTTTGGGACTCTGCAGAGAAAGTCTCTGCAGACTGCTGAATCCACACACGGGTTTAACTCTGGAAGTTGAGTGCACACATTGACAACCGTTCTGTTAGATAGCTGCGTTTTGGATTTAGAAGCAGATATTTCCCTGTGCTTACTGCTGTTTCTTCCATATGCCGGTAATGGGCTGAAAACGCCTGTTTTGGGACTCTGCAGAGAAAGTCTCTGCAGACTGCTGAATCCACACACGGGTTTAACTCTGGAAGTTGAGTGCACACATTGACAACCGTTCTGTTAGATAGCTGCGTTTTGGATTTAGAAGCAGATATTTCCCTGTGCTTACTGCGGTTTCTTCCATATGCCGGTAATGGGCTGAAAACGCCTGTTTTGGGACTCTGCAGAGAAAGTCTCTGCAGACTGCTGAATCCACACACGGGTTTAACTCTGGAAGTTGAGTGCACACATTGACAACCGTTCTGTTAGATAGCTGTGTTTTGGATTTAGAAGCAGATATTTCCCTGTGCTTACTGCTGTTTCTTCCATATGCCGGTAATGGGCTGAAAACGCCTGTTATGGGACTCTGCAGAGAAAGTCTCTGCAGACTGCTGAATCCACACACGGGTTTAACTCTGGAAGTTGAGTGCACACATTGACAACCGTTCTGTTAGATAGCTGCGTTTTGGATTTAGAAGCAGATATTTCCCTGTGCTTACTGCTGTTTCTTCCATATGCCGGTAATGGGCTGAAAACGCCTGTTTTGGGACTCTGCAGAGAAAGTCTCTGCAGACTGCTGAATCCACACACGGGTTTAACTCTGGAAGTTGAGTGCACACATTGACAACCGTTCTGTTAGATAGCTGCGTTTTGGATTTAGAAGCAGATATTTCCCTGTGCTTACTGCTGTTTCTTCCATATGCCGGTAATGGGCTGAAAACGCCTGTTTTGGGACTCTGCAGAGAAAGTCTCTGCAGACTGCTGAATCCACACACGGGTTTAACTCTGGAAGTTGAGTGCACACATTGACAACCGTTCTGTTAGATAGCTGCGTTTTGGATTTAGAAGCAGATATTTCCCTGTGCTTACTGCTGTTTCTTCCATATGCCGGTAATGGGCTGAACACGCCTGTTTTGGGACTCTGCAGAGAAAGACTCTGCAGACTGCTGAATCCACACACGGGTTTAACTCTGGAAGTTGAGTGCACACATTGACAACCGTTCTGTTAGATAGCTGCGTTTTGGATTTAGAAGCAGATATTTCCCTGTGCTTACTGCTGTTTCTTCCATATGCCGGTAATGGGCTGAAAACGCCTGTTTTGGGACTCTGCAGAGAAAGTCTCTGCAGACTGCTGAAGCCACACACGGGTTTAACTCTGGAAGTTGAGTGCACACATTGACAACCGTTCTGTTAGATAGCTGCGTTTTGGATTTAGAAGCAGATATTTCCCTGTGCTTACTGCTGTTTCTTCCATATGCCGGTAATGGGCTGAAAACGCCTGTTTTGGGACTCTGCAGAGAAAGTCTCTGCAGAATGCTGAATCCACACACGGGTTTAACTCTGGAAGTTGAGTGCACACATTGACAACCGTTCTGTTAGATAGCTGCGTTTTGGATTTAGAAGCAGATATTTCCCTGTGCTTACTGCTGTTTCTTCCATATGCCGGTAATGGGCTGAAAACGCCTGTTTTGGGACTCTGCAGAGAAAGTCTCTGCAGACTGCTGAATCCACACACGGGTTTAACTCTGGAAGTTGAGTGCACACATTGACAACCGTTCTGTTAGATAGCTGCGTTTTGGATTTAGAAGCAGATATTTCCCTGTGCTTACTGCTGTTTCTTCCATATGCCGGTAATGGGCTGAAAACGCCTGTTTTGGGACTCTGCAGAGAAAGTCTCTGCAGACTGCTGAATCCACACACGGGTTTAACTCTGGAAGTTGAGTGCACACATTGACAACCGTTCTGTTAGATAGCTGCGTTTTGGATTTAGAAGCAGATATTTCCCTGTGCTTACTGCTGTTTCTTCCATATGCCGGTAATGGGCTGAAAACGCCTGTCTTGGGACTCTGCAGAGAAAGTCTCTGCAGACTGCTGAATCCACACACGGGTTTAACTCTGGAAGTTGAGTGCACACATTGACAACCGTTCTGTTAGATAGCTGCGTTTTGGATTTAGAAGCAGATATTTCCCTGTGCTTACTGCTGTTTCTTCCATATGCCGGTAATGGGCTGAAAACGCCTGTTTTGGGACTCTGCAGAGAAAGTCTCTGCAGACTGCTGAATCCACACACGGGTTTAACTCTGGAAGTTGAGTGCACACATTGACAACCGTTCTGTTAGATAGCTGCGTTTTGGATTTAGAAGCAGATATTTCCCTGTGCTTACTGCTGTTTCTTCCATATGCCGGTAATGGGCTGAAAACGCCTGTTTTGGGACTCTGCAGAGAAAGTCTCTGCAGACTGCTGAATCCACACACGGGTTTAACTCTGGAAGTTGAGTGCACACATTGACAACCGTTCTGTTAGATAGCTGCGTTTTGGATTTAGAAGCAGATATTTCCCTGTGCTTACTGCGGTTTCTTCCATATGCCGGTAATGGGCTGAAAACGCCTGTTTTGGGACTCTGCAGAGAAAGTCTCTGCAGACTGCTGAATCCACACACGGGTTTAACTCTGGAAGTTGAGTGCACACATTGACAACCGTTCTGTTAGATAGCTGTGTTTTGGATTTAGAAGCAGATATTTCCCTGTGCTTACTGCTGTTTCTTCCATATGCCGGTAATGGGCTGAAAACGCCTGTTATGGGACTCTGCAGAGAAAGTCTCTGCAGACTGCTGAATCCACACACGGGTTTAACTCTGGAAGTTGAGTGCACACATTGACAACCGTTCTGTTAGATAGCTGCGTTTTGGATTTAGAAGCAGATATTTCCCTGTGCTTACTGCTGTTTCTTCCATATGCCGGTAATGGGCTGAAAACGCCTGTTTTGGGACTCTGCAGAGAAAGTCTCTGCAGACTGCTGAATCCACACACGGGTTTAACTCTGGAAGTTGAGTGCACACATTGACAACCGTTCTGTTAGATAGCTGCGTTTTGGATTTAGAAGCAGATATTTCCCTGTGCTTACTGCTGTTTCTTCCATATGCCGGTAATGGGCTGAAAACGCCTGTTTTGGGACTCTGCAGAGAAAGTCTCTGCAGACTGCTGAATCCACACACGGGTTTAACTCTGGAAGTTGAGTGCACACATTGACAACCGTTCTGTTAGATAGCTGCGTTTTGGATTTAGAAGCAGATATTTCCCTGTGCTTACTGCTGTTTCTTCCATATGCCGGTAATGGGCTGAACACGCCTGTTTTGGGACTCTGCAGAGAAAGACTCTGCAGACTGCTGAATCCACACACGGGTTTAACTCTGGAAGTTGAGTGCACACATTGACAACCGTTCTGTTAGATAGCTGCGTTTTGGATTTAGAAGCAGATATTTCCCTGTGCTTACTGCTGTTTCTTCCATATGCCGGTAATGGGCTGAAAACGCCTGTTTTGGGACTCTGCAGAGAAAGTCTCTGCAGACTGCTGAAGCCACACACGGGTTTAACTCTGGAAGTTGAGTGCACACATTGACAACCGTTCTGTTAGATAGCTGCGTTTTGGATTTAGAAGCAGATATTTCCCTGTGCTTACTGCTGTTTCTTCCATATGCCGGTAATGGGCTGAAAACGCCTGTTTTGGGACTCTGCAGAGAAAGTCTCTGCAGAATGCTGAATCCACACACGGGTTTAACTCTGGAAGTTGAGTGCACACATTGACAACCGTTCTGTTAGATAGCTGCGTTTTGGATTTAGAAGCAGATATTTCCCTGTGCTTACTGCTGTTTCTTCCATATGCCGGTAATGGGCTGAAAACGCCTGTTTTGGGACTCTGCAGAGAAAGTCTCTGCAGACTGCTGAATCCACACACGGGTTTAACTCTGGAAGTTGAGTGCACACATTGACAACCGTTCTGTTAGATAGCTGCGTTTTGGATTTAGAAGCAGATATTTCCCTGTGCTTACTGCTGTTTCTTCCATATGCCGGTAATGGGCTGAAAACGCCTGTTTTGGGACTCTGCAGAGAAAGTCTCTGCAGACTGCTGAATCCACACACGGGTTTAACTCTGGAAGTTGAGTGCACACATTGACAACCGTTCTGTTAGATAGCTGCGTTTTGGATTTAGAAGCAGATATTTCCCTGTGCTTACTGCTGTTTCTTCCATATGCTGGTAATGGGCTGAAAACGCCTGTTTTGGGACTCTGCAGAGAAAGTCTCTGCAGACTGCTGAATCCACACACGGGTTTAACTCTGGAAGTTGAGTGCACACATTGACAACCGTTCTGTTAGATAGCTGCGTTTTGGATTTAGAAGCAGATATTTCCCTGTGCTTACTGCTGTTTCTTCCATATGCCGGTAATGGGCTGAAAACGCCTGTTTTGGGACTCTGCAGAGAAAGTCTCTGCAGACTGCTGAATCCACACACGGGTTTAACTCTGGAAGTTGAGTGCACACATTGACAACCGTTCTGTTAGATAGCTGCGTTTTGGATTTAGAAGCAGATATTTCCCTGTGCTTACTGCTGTTTCTTCCATATGCCGGTAATGGGCTGAAAACGCCTGTTTTGGGACTCTGCAGAGAAAGTCTCTGCAGACTGCTGAATCCACACACGGGTTTAACTCTGGAAGTTGAGTGCACACATTGACAACCGTTCTGTTAGATAGCTGCGTTTTGGATTTAGAAGCAGATATTTCCCTGTGCTTACTGCTGTTTCTTCCATATGCCGGTAATGGGCTGAAAACGCCTGTTTTGGGACTCTGCAGAGAAAGTCTCTGCAGACTGCTGAATCCACACACGGGTTTAACTCTGGAAGTTGAGTGCACACATTGACAACCGTTCTGTTAGATAGCTGCGTTTTGGATTTAGAAGCAGATATTTCCCTGTGCTTACTGCTGTTTCTTCCATATGCCGGTAATGGGCTGAAAACGCCTGTTTTGGGACTCTGCAGAGAAAGTCTCTGCAGACTGCTGAATCCACACACGGGTTTAACTCTGGAAGTTGAGTGCACACATTGACAACCGTTCTGTTAGATAGCTGCGTTTTGGATTTAGAAGCAGATATTTCCCTGTGCTTACTGCTGTTTCTTCCATATGCCGGTAAGGGGCTGAAAACGCCTGTCTTGGGACTCTGCAGAGAAAGTCTCTGCAGACTGCTGAATCCACACACGGGTTTAACTCTGGAAGTTGAGTGCACACATTGACAACCGTTCTGTTAGATAGCTGCGTTTTCGATTTAGAAGCAGATATTTCCCTGTGCCTACTGCCGTTTCTTCCAAATGCCGGTATTGGGCTGAAAACGCCTGTTTTGGGACTCTGCAGAGAAAGTCTCTGCAGACTGCTGAATCCACACACGGGTTTAACTCTGGAAGTTGAGTGCACACATTGACAACCGTTCTGTTAGATAGCTGCGTTTTGGATTTAGAAGCAGATATTTCCCTGTGCTTACTGCTGTTTCTTCCATATGCCGGTAATGGGCTGAAAACGCCTGTTTTGGGACTCTGCAGAGAAAGTGTTTGCAGACTGCTGAATCCACACACGGGTTTAACTCTGGAAGTTGAGTGCACACATTGACAACCGTTCTGTTAGATAGCTGCGTTTTGGATTTAGAAGCAGATATTTCCCTGTGCCTACTGCCGTTTCTTCCAAATGCCGGTATTGGGCTGAAAACCCCTGTTTTGGGACTCTGCAGAGAAAGTGTTTGCAGACTGCTGAATCCTCACACGGGTTTAACTCTGGAAGTTGAGTGCACACATTGACAACCGTTCTGTTAGATAGCTGCGTTTTGGATTTAGAAGCAGATATTTCCCTGTGCTTACTGCTGTTTCTTCCATATGCCGGTAATGGGCTGAAAACGCCTGTTTTGGGACTCTGCAGAGAAAGTGTCTGCAGACTGCTGAATCCACACACGGGTTTAACTCTGGAAGTTGAGTGCACACATTGACAACCGTTCTGTTAGATAGCTGCGTTTTGGATTTAGAAGCAGATATTTCCCTGTGCTTACTGCTGTTTCTTCCATATGCCGGTAATGGGCTGAAAACGCCTGTTTTGGGACTCTGCAGAGAAAGTGTTTGCAGACTGCTGAATCCACACACGGGTTTAACTCTGGAAGTTGAGTGCACACATTGACAACCGTTCTGTTAGATAGCTGCGTTTTGGATTTAGAAGCAGATATTTCCCTGTGCTTACTGCTGTTTCTTCCATATGCCGGTATTGGGCTGAAAACGCCTGTTTTGGGACTCTGCACAGAAAGTGTTTGCAGACTGCTGAATCCACACACGAGTTCATCTCTGGAAGGTGAATGCACGCATTGACAACCATTCAGTTACATAGCTGCCTTTTGGTTTTAGAAGAAGTTATTTCTCTTTACAGCATATACTCTCATTCACTCTGGAATATCCAAACGCAGCTCCTAAAAGAAACGGGTTTCTACGTATAATCAGATATTTCCCTTTACATCTTGTACCCCAGTACACTCTGATATATGCAAACGCAGCTCCTGGAAGAAACGTGTTTATAACTCGCTGAATCTGAGCATATATTGAAGTCTCTTAGGTGAATGAACACGCGGCAGAGGAGTTTGAAAAAAACATTTCTTCCATGTTATAGATGCACTGTTACTGCTATTGCTTTTAGGCTGGTGTTTTCCTGGAAATGTTGGTTTTAGAATTTCCATACAAATGGTTTGTAAACTGCTGCATAAGTGGAGCAGTTTAATTCGTTAAGTTGAATGCCCTCATTCACAATCATTCTGTTAGCTAGCTCCGTTTTGGTTTTAGAAGCCTGTGTTTCTAGTTACAGCATATACTCCCATTCATTCTGGAATAGCCAAACGCAGCTCCCAGAATAGACGTGTTTCTAAGTCGCTGAATCTAAACATAGATTCAACTCCCTTAGGTGAACGAACACACAGCACAGCAGTTTGAAAGAAACGTTTTATTTGAGTTTTAGACGCAGTCTTATTGCTATTTCTTAGAGGCCGGTATTTTGCTGGGAATGTCTGTTTTAGAATCTGCACAAAAATCTTTTCTAAACTGCTGCATAGAAACAACAGTTTATCTCAATAAGCTGAATGCACACAGTGACAACCATTCTGTTAGATGGCTCCGTGTTTGTTTTAGAACCAGATATTTCACTTTAAACCTTATACTCCAGTACACTCTGGAATATGCAAATGCAGCTCCTGGAAGAAACGTGTTTCTTACTCGCTGAATCTGAACATATACTCAAGACTCTTAGTTGAATGAACACAGAGCAGAGCATTTTGAAGAAAACGTTTCTTCTATGTTATAGATGCAGTCTTACTGCTACTTCTTTTAGGCTGGTGTTTTGCTGCAAATGTTGATTTTAGAATTTGCATATAAAGGGTTTCTAAACTGCTGCCTAAGAAGAGCAGATTAACCCTTTAAGTTGAATGCACACATTCACAACCATTCTGTTAGATAGCTCCGTTTTGGTTTTAGAAACAGATATTTCTCTTTACAGCATTTACTCCCATACACTCTGGAATATCGAAATGCAGCTCCTAGAATAAACGTGTTTCAAACTCGCTGAATCCAAACATAGATTCAACGACCTTTGGTGAACGAACACACTGCAGAGCAGTTTGAAAGAAACGTTCCCTCTGAGTTTTAGACGCAGTCTTACTGCTATTTCTTATAGGCCGGTATTTTGCTGGAAATGTCTATTTGAGAATCTACACAGAAATGTTTTCTAAACTGCTGCATACAAACAGCAGTTTAGCTCAGTAAGTTGAATGCACACATTGACAACCATTCCATTAGATCATCCGTTTTTCTTTTGGAACGAGACATTTGTCTTTACATCTTATACTCCAGTATACTCTGGAATAGGCAAACACAGCTCCTGGAAGAAACGTGTTGCTAATTAGCTGAATCTGAACATATATTCAAGTCTCTTATATGAATGAACACACAGCAGAGCAGTTTGAAAACAGTTTCGTCCATGTTAAAGATGCAGTCTTACTGCTATTTCCTTTAGGCTGGTGTTTTGCTGGAAAGGCCTGTATGAGAATTTGCATATAAAGGGTTTCTAAAGTGCTGCATGAGAAGAGCAGTTTACCTCTTTAAGCCAAAGGCACACATTCACAACCACTCTGCTAGATAGATCCATTTTGGTTTTAGAAACAGATATTTCTCTTTACAGCATATACTCCCATTCATTCCGGAATATCCAAAGACAGCTCCTAGAATAAACGTGTTTCTATCTCGCTGAATCTAAACATAGATTAAACTCCCTTAGGTCAAAGAACACACGGCCGAGCAGGTTGAAAGAAACGTTTCTTCTGAGTTTTAGACGCAGTCTTAATGCTCTTTCTTATATATGCCGGTACCGGGCCGGAAAGGCCTGTTTTCAGACTCTGCAGAGAAAGTGTCTGCAGACTGCTGAATCCACACACGGGTTTAACTCTGGAAGTTGAGTGCACACATTGACAACCGTTCTGTTAGATAGCTGCGTTTTGGATTTAGAAGCAGATATTTCCCTGTGCTTACTGCTGTTTCTTCCATATGCCGGTAATGGGCTGAAAACGCCTGTCTTGGGACTCTGCAGAGAAAGTCTCTGCAGACTGCTGAATCCACACACGGGTTTAACTCTGGAAGTTGAGTGCACACATTGACAACCGTTCTGTTAGATAGCTGCGTTTTGGATTTAGAAGCAGATATTTCCCTGTGCTTACTGCTGTTTCTTCCATATGCCGGTAATGGGCTGAAAACGCCTGTTTTGGGACTCTGCAGAGAAAGTCTCTGCAGACTGCTGAATCCACACACGGGTTTAACTCTGGAAGTTGAGTGCACACATTGACAACCGTTCTGTTAGATAGCTGCGTTTTGGATTTAGAAGCAGATATTTCCCTGTGCTTACTGCTGTTTCTTCCATATGCCGGTAATGGGTTGAAAACACCTGTTTTGGGACTCTGCAGAGAAAGTCTCTGCAGACTGCTGAATCCACACTCGGGTTTAACTCTGGAAGTTGAGTGCACACATTGACAACCGTTCTGTTAGATAGCTGTGTTTTGGATTTAGAAGCAGATATTTCCCTGTGCTTACTGCTGTTTCTTCCATATGCCGGTAATGGGCTGAAAACGCCTGTTTTGGGACTCTGCAGAGAAAGTCTCTGCAGACTGCTGAATCCACACACGGGTTTAATTCTGGAAGTTGAGTGCACACATTGACAACCGTTCTGTTAGATAGCTGCGTTTTGGATTTAGAAGCAGATATTTCCCTGTGCTTACTGCTGTTTCTTCCATATGCCGGTAATGGGCTGAAAACGCCTGTTTTGGGACTCTGCAGAGAAAGTGTTTGCAGACTGCTGAATCCACACACGGGTTTAAATCCGGAAGTTGAGTGCACACATTGACAACCGTTCTGTTAGATAGCTGCGTTTTGGATTTAGAAGCAGATATTTCCCTGTGCTTACTGCTGTTTCTTCCATATGCCGGTAATGGGCTGAAAACGCCTGTTTTGGGACTCTGCAGAGAAAGTCTCTGCAGACTGCTGAATCCACACACGGGTTTAACTCTGGAAGTTGAGTGCACACATTGACAACCGTTCTGTTAGATAGCTGCGTTTTGGATTTAGAAGCAGATATTTCCCTGTGCTTACTGCTGTTTCTTCCATATGCCGGTAATGGGCTGAAAACGCCTGTTTTGGGACTCTGCAGAGAAAGTCTCTGCAGACTGCTGAATCCACACACGGGTTTAACTCTGGAAGTTGAGTGCACACATTGACAACCGTTCTGTTAGATAGCTGCGTTTTGGATTTAGAAGCAGATATTTCCCTGTGCTTACTGCTGTTTCTTCCATATGCCGGTAATGGGCTGAAAACGCCTGTTTTGGGACTCTGCAGAGAAAGTCTCTGCAGACTGCTGAATCCACACACGGGTTTAACTCTGGAAGTTGAGTGCACACATTGACAACCGTTCTGTTAGATAGCTGCGTTTTGGATTTAGAAGCAGATATTTCCCTGTGCTTACTGCTGTTTCTTCCATATGCCGGTAATGGGCTGAAAACGCCTGTTTTGGGACTCTGCAGAGAAAGTGTTTGCAGACTGCTGAATCCACACACGGGTTTAACTCTGGAAGTTGAGTGCACACATTGACAACCGTTCTGTTAGATAGCTGTGTTTTGGATTTAGAAGCAGATATTTCCCTGTGCTTACTGCTGTTTCTTCCATATGCCGGTAATGGGCTGAAAACGCCTGTTATGGGACTCTGCAGAGAAAGTCTCTGCAGACTGCTGAATCCACACACGGGTTTAACTCTGGAAGTTGAGTGCACACATTGACAACCGTTCTGTTAGATAGCTGCGTTTTGGATTTAGAAGCAGATATTTCCCTGTGCTTACTGCTGTTTCTTCCATATGCCGGTAATGGGCTGAAAACGCCTGTTTTGGGACTCTGCAGAGAAAGTCTCTGCAGAATGCTGAATCCACACACGGGTTTAACTCTGGAATTTGAGTGCACACATTGACAACCGTTCTGTTAGATAGCTGCGTTTTGGATTTAGAAGCAGATATTTCCCTGTGCTTACTGCTGTTTCTTCCATATGCCTGTAATGGGCTGAAAACGCCTGTCTTGGGACTCTGCAGAGAAAGTGTTTGCAGACTGCTGAATCCACACACGGGTTTAACTCTGGAAGTTGAGTGCACACATTGACAACCGTTCTGTTAGATAGCTGCGTTTTGGATTTAGAAGCAGATATTTCCCTGTGCTTACTGCTGTTTCTTCCGTATGCCGGTAATGGGCTGAACACGCCTGTTTTGGGACTCTGCAGAGAAAGACTCTGCAGACTGCTGAATCCACACACGGGTTTAACTCTGGAAGTTGAGTGCACACATTGACAACCGTTCTGTTAGATAGCTGCGTTTTGGATTTAGAAGCAGATATTTCCCTGTGCTTACTGCTGTTTCTTCCATATGCCGGTAATGGGCTGAAAACGCCTGTTTTGGGACTCTGCAGAGAAAGTCTCTGCAGACTGCTGAATCCACACACGGGTTTAACTCTGGAAGTTGAGTGCACACATTGACAACCGTTCTGTTAGATAGCTGCGTTTTGGATTTAGAAGCAGATATTTCCCTGTGCTTACTGCTGTTTCTTCCATATGCCGGTAATGGTCTGAAAACGCCTGTTTTGGGACTCTGCAGAGAAAGTCTCTGCAGACTGCTGAATCCACACACGGGTTTAACTCTGGAAGTTGAGTGCACACATTGACAACCGTTCTGTTAGATAGCTGCGTTTTGGATTTAGAAGCAGATATTTCCCTGTGCTTACTGCTGTTTCTTCCATATGCCGGTAATGGGCTGAAAACGCCTGTCTTGGGACTCTGCAGAGAAAGTCTCTGCAGACTGCTGAATCCACACACGGGTTTAACTCTGGAAGTTGAGTGCACACATTGACAACCGTTCTGTTAGATAGCTGCGTTTTGGATTTAGAAGCAGATATTTCCCTGTGCTTACTGCTGTTTCTTCCATATGCCGGTAATGGGCTGAAAACGCCTGTTTTGGGACTCTGCAGAGAAAGTGTTTGCAGACTGCTGAATCCACACACGGGTTTAACTCTGGAAGTTGAGTGCACACATTGACAACCGTTCTGTTAGATAGCTGCGTTTTGGATTTAGAAGCAGATATTTCCCTGTGCCTACTGCCGTTTCTTCCAAATGCCGGTATTGGGCTGAAAACGCCTGTTTTCGGACTCTGCAGAGAAAGTGTTTGCAGACTGCTGAATCCACACACGGGTTTAACTCTGGAAGTTGAGTGCACTCATTGACAACCGTTCTGTTAGATAGCTGCGTTTTGGATTTAGAAGCAGATATTTCCCTGTGCTTACTGCTGTTTCTTCCATATGCCGGTAATGGGCTGAAAACGCCTGTTTTGGGACTCTGCAGAGAAAGTGTCTGCAGGCTGCTGAATCCACACACGGGTTTAACTCTGGAAGTTGAGTGCACACATTGACAACCGTTCTGTTAGATAGCTGCGTTTTGGATTTAGAAGCAGATATTTCCCTGTGCTTACTGCTGTTTCTTCCATATGCCGGTAATGGGCTGAAAACGCCTGTTTTGGGACTCTGCAGAGAAAGTGTTTGCAGACCGCTGAATCCACACACGGGTTTAACTCTGGAAGTTGAGTGCACACATTGACAACCGTTCTGTTAGATAGCTCCGTTTTGGATTTAGAAGCAGATATTTCCCTGTGCTTACTGCTGTTTCTTCCATATGCCGGTATTGGGCTGAAAACGCCTGTTTTGGGACTCTGCACAGAAAGTGTTTGCAGACTGCTGAATCCACACACGAGTTCATCTCTGGAAGGTGAATGCACGCATTGACAACCATTCAGTTACATAGCTGCCTTTTGGTTTTAGAAGAAGTTATTTCTCTTTACAGCATATACTCTCATTCACTCTGGAATATCCAAACGCAGCTCCTAAAAGAAACGGGTTTCTACGTATAATCAGATATTTCCCTTTACATCTTGTACCCCAGTACACTCTGATATATGCAAACGCAGCTCCTGGAAGAAACGTGTTTGTAACTCGCTGAATCTGAGCATATATTGAAGTCTCTTAGGTGAATGAACACGCGGCAGAGGAGTTTGAAAAAAACATTTCTTCCATGTTATAGATGCACTGTTACTGCTATTGCTTTTAGGCTGGTGTTTTCCTGGAAATGTTGGTTTTGGAATTTCCATACAAATGGTTTGTAAACTGCTGCATAAGTGGAGCAGTTTAATTCGTTAAGTTGAATGCCCTCATTCACAATCATTCTGTTAGCTAGCTCCGTTTTGGTTTTAGAAGCCTGTGTTTCTAGTTACAGCATATACTCCCATTCATTCTGGAATAGCCAAACGCAGCTCCCAGAATAGACGTGTTTCTAAGTCGCTGAATCTAAACATAGATTCAACTCCCTTAGGTGAACGAACACACAGCACAGCAGTTTGAAAGAAACGTTTTATTTGAGTTTTAGACGCAGTCTTATTGCTATTTCTTAGAGGCCGGTATTTTGCTGGGAATGTCTGTTTTAGAATCTGCACAAAAATCTTTTCTAAACTGCTGCATAGAAACAACAGTTTATCTCAATAAGCTGAATGCACACAGTGACAACCATTCTGTTAGATGGCTCCGTGTTTGTTTTAGAACCAGATATTTCACTTTAAACCTTATACTCCAGTACACTCTGGAATATGCAAATGCAGCTCCTGGAAGAAACGTGTTTCTTACTCGCTGAATCTGAACATATACTCAAGACTCTTAGTTGAATGAACACAGAGCAGAGCATTTTGAAGAAAACGTTTCTTCTATGTTATAGATGCAGTCTTACTGCTACTTCTTTTAGGCTGGTGTTTTGCTGCAAATGTTGATTTTAGAATTTGCATATAAAGGGTTTCTAAACTGCTGCCTAAGAAGAGCAGATTAACCCTTTAAGTTGAATGCACACATTCACAACCATTCTGTTAGATAGCTCCGTTTTGGTTTTAGAAACAGATATTTCTCTTTACAGCATTTACTCCCATACACTCTGGAATATCGAAATGCAGCTCCTAGAATAAACGTGTTTCAAACTCGCTGAATCCAAACATAGATTCAACGACCTTTGGTGAACGAACACACTGCAGAGCAGTTTGAAAGAAACGTTCCCTCTGAGTTTTAGACGCAGTCTTACTGCTATTTCTTATAGGCCGGTATTTTGCTGGAAATGTCTATTTGAGAATCTACACAGAAATGTTTTCTAAACTGCTGCATACAAACAGCAGTTTAGCTCAGTAAGTTGAATGCACACATTGACAACCATTCCATTAGATCATCCGTTTTTCTTTTGGAACGAGACATTTGTCTTTACATCTTATACTCCAGTATACTCTGGAATAGGCAAACACAGCTCCTGGAAGAAACGTGTTGCTAATTAGCTGAATCTGAACATATATTCAAGTCTCTTATATGAATGAACACACAGCAGAGCAGTTTGAAAACAGTTTCGTCCATGTTAAAGATGCAGTCTTACTGCTATTTCCTTTAGGCTGGTGTTTTGCTGGAAAGGCCTGTATGAGAATTTGCATATAAAGGGTTTCTAAAGTGCTGCATGAGAAGAGCAGTTTACCTCTTTAAGCCAAAGGCACACATTCACAACCACTCTGCTAGATAGATCCATTTTGGTTTTAGAAACAGATATTTCTCTTTACAGCATATACTCCCATTCATTCCGGAATATCCAAAGACAGCTCCTAGAATAAACGTGTTTCTATCTCGCTGAATCTAAACATAGATTAAACTCCCTTAGGTCAAAGAACACACGGCCGAGCAGGTTGAAAGAAACGTTTCTTCTGAGATTTAGACGCAGTCTTAATGCTCTTTCTTATATATGCCGGTACCGGGCCGGAAAGGCCTGTTTTCAGACTCTGCACAGAAAGTGTTTGCAGACTGCTGAATCCACACACGGGTTTAACTCTGGAAGTTGAGTGCACACATTGACAACCGTTCTGTTAGATAGCTGCGTTTTGGATTTAGAAGCAGATATTTCCCTGTGCTTACTGTTGTTTCTTCCATATGCCGGTAATGGGCTGAAAACGCCTGTTTTGGGACTCTGCAGAGAAAGTCTCTGCAGACTGCTGAATCCACACACGGGTTTAACTCTGGAAGTTGAGTGCACACATTGACAACCGTTCTGTTAGATAGCTGCGTTTTGGATTTAGAAGCAGATATTTCCCTGTGCTTACTGCTGTTTCTTCCATATGCCGGTAATGGGCTGAAAACGCCTGTTTTGGGACTCTGCAGAGAAAGTGTTTGCAGACTGCTGAATCCACACACGGGTTTAACTCTGGAAGTTGAGTGCACACATTGACAACCGTTCTGTTAGATAGCTGCGTTTTGGATTTAGAAGCAGATATTTCCCTGTGCTTACTGCTGTTTCTTCCATATGCCGGTAATGGGCTGAAAACGCCTGTTTTGGGACTCTGCAGAGAAAGTCTCTGCAGACTGCTGAATCCACACACGGGTTTAACTCTGGAAGTTGAGTGCACACATTGACAACCGTTCTGTTAGATAGCTGCGTTTTGGATTTAGAAGCAGATATTTCCCTGTGCTTACTGCTGTTTCTTCCATATGCCGGTAATGGGCTGAAAACGCCTGTTTTGGGACTCTGCAGAGAAAGTCTCTGCAGACTGCTGAATCCACACACGGGTTTAACTCTGGAAGTTGAGTGCACACATTGACAACCGTTCTGTTAGATAGCTGCGTTTTGGATTTAGAAGCAGATATTTCCCTGTGCTTACTGCTGTTTCTTCCCTATGCCGGTAATGGGCTGAAAACGCCTGTTTTGGGACTCTGCAGAGAAAGTGTCTGCAGGCTGCTGAATCCACACACGGGTTTAACTCTGGAAGTTGAGTGCACACATTGACAACCGTTCTGTTAGATAGCTGCGTTTTGGATTTAGAAGCAGATATTTCCCTGTGCTTACTGCTGTTTCTTCCATATGCCGGTAATGGGCTGAAAACGCCTGTTTTGGGACTCTGCAGAGAAAGTGTTTGCAGACTGCTGAATCCACACACGGGTTTAACTCTGGAAGTTGAGTGCACACATTGACAACCGTTCTGTTAGATAGCTGCGTTTTGGATTTAGAAGCAGATATTTCCCTGTGCTTACTGCTGTTTCTTCCATATGCCGGTATTGGGCTGAAAACGCCTGTTTTGGGACTCTGCACAGAAAGTGTTTGCAGACTGCTGAATCCACACACGAGTTCATCTCTGGAAGGTGAATGCACGCATTGACAACCATTCAGTTACATAGCTGCCTTTTGGTTTTAGAAGAAGTTATTTCTCTTTACAGCATATACTCTCATTCACTCTGGAATATCCAAACGCAGCTCCTAAAAGAAACGGGTTTCTACGTATAATCAGATATTTCCCTTTACATCTTGTACCCCAGTACACTCTGATATATGCAAACGCAGCTCCTGGAAGAAACGTGTTTGTAACTCGCTGAATCTGAGCATATATTGAAGTCTCTTAGGTGAATGAACACGCGGCAGAGGAGTTTGAAAAAAACATTTCTTCCATGTTATAGATGCACTGTTACTGCTATTGCTTTTAGGCTGGTGTTTTCCTGGAAATGTTGGTTTTAGAATTTCCATACAAATGGTTTGTAAACTGCTGCATAAGTGGAGCAGTTTAATTCGTTAAGTTGAATGCCCTCATTCACAATCATTCTGTTAGCTAGCTCCGTTTTGGTTTTAGAAGCCTGTGTTTCTAGTTACAGCATATACTCCCATTCATTCTGGAATAGCCAAACGCAGCTCCCAGAATAGACGTGTTTCTAAGTCGCTGAATCTAAACATAGATTCAACTCCCTTAGGTGAACGAACACACAGCACAGCAGTTTGAAAGAAACGTTTTATTTGAGTTTTAGACGCAGTCTTATTGCTATTTCTTAGAGGCCGGTATTTTGCTGGGAATGTCTGTTTTAGAATCTGCACAAAAATCTTTTCTAAACTGCTGCATAGAAACAACAGTTTATCTCAATAAGCTGAATGCACACAGTGACAACCATTCTGTTAGATGGCTCCGTGTTTGTTTTAGAACCAGATATTTCACTTTAAACCTTATACTCCAGTACACTCTGGAATATGCAAATGCAGCTCCTGGAAGAAACGTGTTTCTTACTCGCTGAATCTGAACATATACTCAAGACTCTTAGTTGAATGAACACAGAGCAGAGCATTTTGAAGAAAACGTTTCTTCTATGTTATAGATGCAGTCTTACTGCTACTTCTTTTAGGCTGGTGTTTTGCTGCAAATGTTGATTTTAGAATTTGCATATAAAGGGTTTCTAAACTGCTGCCTAAGAAGAGCAGATTAACCCTTTAAGTTGAATGCACACATTCACAACCATTCTGTTAGATAGCTCCGTTTTGGTTTTAGAAACAGATATTTCTCTTTACAGCATTTACTCCCATACACTCTGGAATATCGAAATGCAGCTCCTAGAATAAACGTGTTTCAAACTCGCTGAATCCAAACATAGATTCAACGACCTTTGGTGAACGAACACACTGCAGAGCAGTTTGAAAGAAACGTTCCCTCTGAGTTTTAGACGCAGTCTTACTGCTATTTCTTATAGGCCGGTATTTTGCTGGAAATGTCTATTTGAGAATCTACACAGAAATGTTTTCTAAACTGCTGCATACAAACAGCAGTTTAGCTCAGTAAGTTGAATGCACACATTGACAACCATTCCATTAGATCATCCGTTTTTCTTTTGGAACGAGACATTTGTCTTTACATCTTATACTCCAGTATACTCTGGAATAGGCAAACACAGCTCCTGGAAGAAACGTGTTGCTAATTAGCTGAATCTGAACATATATTCAAGTCTCTTATATGAATGAACACACAGCAGAGCAGTTTGAAAACAGTTTCGTCCATGTTAAAGATGCAGTCTTACTGCTATTTCCTTTAGGCTGGTGTTTTGCTGGAAAGGCCTGTATGAGAATTTGCATATAAAGGGTTTCTAAAGTGCTGCATGAGAAGAGCAGTTTACCTCTTTAAGCCAAAGGCACACATTCACAACCACTCTGCTAGATAGATCCATTTTGGTTTTAGAAACAGATATTTCTCTTTACAGCATATACTCCCATTCATTCCGGAATATCCAAAGACAGCTCCTAGAATAAACGTGTTTCTATCTCGCTGAATCTAAACATAGATTAAACTCCCTTAGGTCAAAGAACACACGGCCGAGCAGGTTGAAAGAAACGTTTCTTCTGAGATTTAGACGCAGTCTTAATGCTCTTTCTTATATATGCCGGTACCGGGCCGGAAAGGCCTGTTTTCAGACTCTGCACAGAAAGTGTTTGCAGACTGCTGAATCCACACACGGGTTTAACTCTGGAAGTTGAGTGCACACATTGACAACCGTTCTGTTAGATAGCTGCGTTTTGGATTTAGAAGCAGATATTTCCCTGTGCTTACTGTTGTTTCTTCCATATGCCGGTAATGGGCTGAAAACGCCTGTTTTGGGACTCTGCAGAGAAAGTCTCTGCAGACTGCTGAATCCACACACGGGTTTAACTCTGGAAGTTGAGTGCACACATTGACAACCGTTCTGTTAGATAGCTGCGTTTTGGATTTAGAAGCAGATATTTCCCTGTGCTTACTGCTGTTTCTTCCATATGCCGGTAATGGGCTGAAAACGCCTGTTTTGGGACTCTGCAGAGAAAGTCTCTGCAGACTGCTGAATCCACACGGGTTTAACTCTGGAAGTTGAGTGCACACATTGACAACCGTTCTGTTAGATAGCTGCGTTTTGGATTTAGAAGCAGATATTTCCCTGTGCTTACTGCTGTTTCTTCCATATGCCGGTAATGGGTTGAAAACGCCTGTTTTGGGACTCTGCAGAGAAAGTGTTTGCAGACTGCTGAATCCACACACGGGTTTAACTCTGGAAGTTGAGTGCACACATTGACAACCGTTCTGTTAGATAGCTGCGTTTTGGATTTAGAAGCAGATATTTCCTTGTGCTTACTGCTGTTTCTTCCATATGCCGGTAATGGGCTGAAAACGCCTGTTTTGGGACTCTGCAGAGAAAGTCTCTGCAGACTGCTGAATCCACACACGGGTTTAACTCTGGAAGTTGAGTGCACATATTGACAACCGTTCTGTTAGATAGCTGCGTTTTGGATTTAGAAGCAGATATTTCCCTGTGCTTACTGCTGTTTCTTCCATATGCCGGTAATGGGCTGAAAACGCCTGTTTTGGGACTCTGCAGAGAAAGTGTTTGCAGACTGCTGAATCCACACACGGGTTTAACTCTGGAAGTTGAGTGCACACATTGACAACCGTTCTGTTAGATAGCTGCGTTTTGGATTTAGAAGCAGATATTTCCCTGTGCTTACTGCTGTTTCTTCCATATGCCGGTAATGGGCTGAAAACGCCTGTTTTGGGACTCTGCAGAGAAAGTCTCTGCAGACTGCTGAATCCACACACGGGTTTAACTCTGGAAGTTGAGTGCACACATTGACAACCGTTCTGTTAGATAGCTGCGTTTTGGATTTAGAAGCAGATATTTCCCTGTGCTTACTGCTGTTTCTTCCATATGCCGGTAATGGGCTGAAAACGCCTGTCTTGGGACTCTGCAGAGAAAGTCTCTGCAGACTGCTGAATCCACACACGGGTTTAACTCTGGAAGTTGAGTGCACACATTGACAACCGTTCTGTTAGATAGCTGCGTTTTGGATTTAGAAGCAGATATTTCCCTGTGCTTACTGCTGTTTCTTCCATATGCCGGTAATGGGCTGAAAACGCCTGTTTTGGGACTCTGCAGAGAAAGTCTCTGCAGACTGCTGAATCCACACACGGGTTTAACTCTGGAAGTTGAGTGCACACATTGACAACCGTTCTGTTAGATAGCTGCGTTTTGGATTTAGAAGCAGATATTTCCCTGTGCTTACTGCTGTTTCTTCCATATGCCGGTAATGGGCTGAAAACGCCTGTTTTGGGACTCTGCAGAGAAAGTCTCTGCAGACTGCTGAATCCACACACGGGTTTATCTCTGCAAGTTGAGTGCACACATTGACAACCGTTCTGTTAGATAGCTGCGTTTTGGATTTAGAAGCAGATAATTCCCTGTGCTTACTGCTGTTTCTTCCATATGCCGGTAATGGGCTGAAAACGCCTGTTTTGGGACTCTGCAGAGAAAGTCTCTGCAGACTGCTGAATCCACACACGGGTTTAACTCTGGAAGTTGAGTGCACACATTGACAACCGTTCTGTTAGATAGCTGCGTTTTGGATTTAGAAGCAGATATTTCCCTGTGCTTACTGCTGTTTCTTCCATATGCCGGTAATGGGCTGAAAACGCCTGTTTTGGGACTCTGCAGAGAAAGTCTCTGCAGACTGCTGAATCCACACACGGGTTTAACTCTGGAAGTTGAGTGCACACATTGACAACCGTTCTGTTAGATAGCTGCGTTTTGGATTTAGAAGCAGATATTTCCCTGTGCTTACTGCTGTTTCTTCCATATGCCGGTAATGGGCTGAAAACGCCTGTTTTGGGACTCTGCAGAGAAAGTCTCTGCAGACTGCTGAATCCACACACGGGTTTAACTCTGGAAGTTGAGTGCACACATTGACAACCGTTCTGTTAGATAGCTGCGTTTTGGATTTAGAAGCAGATATTTCCCTGTGCTTACTGCTGTTTCTTCCATATGCCGGTAATGGGCTGAAAACGCCTGTTTTGGGACTCTGCAGAGAAAGTCTCTGCAGACTGCTGAATCCACACACGGGTTTAACTCTGGAAGTTGAGTGCACACATTGACAACCGTTCTGTTAGATAGCTGCGTTTTGGATTTAGAAGCAGATATTTCCCTGTGCTTACTGCTGTTTCTTCCATATGCCGGTAATGGGCTGAAAACGCCTGTCTTGGGACTCTGCAGAGAAAGTCTCTGCAGACTGCTGAATCCACACACGGGTTTAACTCTGGAAGTTGAGTGCACACATTGACAACCGTTCTGTTAGATAGCTGCGTTTTGGATTTAGAAGCAGATATTTCCCTGTGCTTACTGCTGTTTCTTCCATATGCCGGTAATGGGCTGAAAACGCCTGTTTTGGGACTCTGCAGAGAAAGTCTCTGCAGACTGCTGAATCCACACACGGGTTTAACTCTGGAAGTTGAGTGCACACATTGACAACCGTTCTGTTAGATAGCTGCGTTTTGGATTTAGAAGCAGATATTTCCCTGTGCTTACTGCTGTTTCTTCCATATGCCGGTAATGGGCTGAAAACGCCTGTTTTGGGACTCTGCAGAGAAAGTCTCTGCAGACTGCTGAATCCACACACGGGTTTAACTCTGGAAGTTGAGTGCACACATTGACAACCGTTCTGTTAGATAGCTGCGTTTTGGATTTAGAAGCAGATATTTCCCTGTGCTTACTGCTGTTTCTTCCATATGCCGGTAATGGGCTGAAAACGCCTGTTTTGGGACTCTGCAGAGAAAGTCTCTGCAGACTGCTGAATCCACACACGGGTTTAACTCTGGAAGTTGAGTGCACACATTGACAACCGTTCTGTTAGATAGCTGCGTTTTGGATTTAGAAGCAGATATTTCCCTGTGCTTACTGCTGTTTCTTCCATATGCCGGTAATGGGCTGAAAACGCCTGTCTTGGGACTCTGCAGAGAAAGTCTCTGCAGACTGCTGAATCCACACACGGGTTTAACTCTGGAAGTTGAGTGCACACATTGACAACCGTTCTGTTAGATAGCTGCGTTTTGGATTTAGAAGCAGATATTTCCCTGTGCTTACTGCTGTTTCTTCCATATGCCGGTAATGGGCTGAAAACGCCTGTTTTGGGACTCTGCAGAGAAAGTCTCTGCAGACTGCTGAATCCACACACGGGTTTAACTCTGGAAGTTGAGTGCACACATTGACAACCGTTCTGTTAGATAGCTGCGTTTTGGATTTAGAAGCAGATATTTCCCTGTGCTTACTGCTGTTTCTTCCATATGCCGGTAATGGGCTGAAAACGCCTGTTTTGGGACTCTGCAGAGAAAGTCTCTGCAGACTGCTGAATCCACACACGGGTTTAACTCTGGAAGTTGAGTGCACACATTGACAACCGTTCTGTTAGATAGCTGCGTTTTGGATTTAGAAGCAGATATTTCCCTGTGCTTACTGCTGTTTCTTCCATATGCCGGTAATGGGCTGAAAACGCCTGTCTTGGGACTCTGCAGAGAAAGTCTCTGCAGACTGCTGAATCCACACACGGGTTTAACTCTGGAAGTTGAGTGCACACATTGACAACCGTTCTGTTAGATAGCTGCGTTTTGGATTTAGAAGCAGATATTTCCCTGTGCTTACTGCTGTTTCTTCCATATGCCGGTAATGGGCTGAAAACGCCTGTTTTGGTACTCTGCAGAGAAAGTCTCTGCAGACTGCTGAATCCACACACGGGTTTAACTCTGGAAGTTGAGTGCACACATTGACAACCGTTCTGTTAGATAGCTGCGTTTTGGATTTAGAAGCAGATATTTCCCTGTGCTTACTGCTGTTTCTTCCATATGCCGGTAATGGGCTGAAAACGCCTGTTTTGGGACTCTGCAGAGAAAGTGTTTGCAGACTGCTGAATCCACACACGGGTTTAACTCTGGAAGTTGAGTGCACACATTGACAACCGTTCTGTTAGATAGCTGCGTTTTGGATTTAGAAGCAGATATTTCCCTGTGCTTACTGCTGTTTCTTCCATATGCCGGTAATGGGCTGAAAACGCCTGTTTTGGGACTCTGCAGAGAAAGTCTCTGCAGACTGCTGAATCCACACACGGGTTTAACTCTGGAAGTTGAGTGCACACATTGACAACCGTTCTGTTAGATAGCTGCGTTTTGGATTTAGAAGCAGATATTTCCCTGTGCTTACTGCTGTTTCTTCCATATGCCGGTAATGGGCTGAAAACGCCTGTTTTGGGACTCTGCAGAGAAAGTCTCTGCAGACTGCTGAATCCACACACGGGTTTAACTCTGGAAGTTGAGTGCACACATTGACAACCGTTCTGTTAGATAGCTGCGTTTTGGATTTAGAAGCAGATATTTCCCTGTGCTTACTGCTGTTTCTTCCATATGCCGGTAATGGGCTGAAAACGCCTGTTTTGGGACTCTGCAGAGAAAGTCTCTGCAGACTGCTGAATCCACACACGGGTTTAACTCTGGAAGTTGAGTGCACACATTGACAACCGTTCTGTTAGATAGCTGCGTTTTGGATTTAGAAGCAGATATTTCCCTGTGCTTACTGCTGTTTCTTTCATATGCCGGTAATGGGCTGAAAACGCCTGTTTTGGGACTCTGCAGAGAAAGTCTCTGCAGACTGCTGAATCCACACACGGGTTTATCTCTGCAAGTTGAGTGCACACATTGACAACCGTTCTGTTAGATAGCTGCGTTTTGGATTTAGAAGCAGATATTTCCCTGTGCTTACTGCTGTTTCTTCCATATGCCGGTAATGGGCTGAAATCGCCTGTTTTGGGACTCTGCAGAGAAAGTCTCTGCAGACTGCTGAATCCACACACGGGTTTAACTCTGGAAGTTGAGTGCACACATTGACAACCGTTCTGTTAGATAGCTGCGTTTTGGATTTAGAAGCAGATATTTCCCTGTGCTTACTGCTGTTTCTTCCATAGGCCGGTAATGGGCTGAAAACGCCTGTCTTGGGACTCTGCAGAGAAAGTCTCTGCAGACTGCTGAATCCACACACGGGTTTAACTCTGGAAGTTGAGTGCACACATTGACAACCGTTCTGTTAGATAGCTGCGTTTTGGATTTAGAAGCAGATATTTCCCTGTGCTTACTGCTGTTTCTTCCATATGCCGGTAATGGGCTGAA